>NC_089821.1:7367217-7519717 GCF_035046505.1 Tiliqua scincoides | reverse complement strand
ATCCACTAAGATAAAATTACAAGCTAAGAACCCATTCCTATGCAGGTCTACTCAGACAAAAATTCCATTATAGTCAATGAGACTTACTACCAGGTAAGTGTGGGTAGGCTTTCACCTTACATCTTACTGAACACAATGGGCTTACATCTGAGTAAAGTAAATAACACAATTTTGAGACACCTCTATATAGGATTGAGCTGTCAGTATAATCACAGATTCTTCCCCAAATTATTATTAAGAATATTTATACAGCACTTTTCAACAACAGCAAAAATCATCACTACTCTCCTCTGCGGTTTCCCTTGGGTCTGTTTCTTGATTGTGAGCCCCTCAGGGCAGGGAACTATCTTCTCAGTGTAAAATTCCATGTGCACTGAAGACACTAAGTTAATACCAACCAGCCCCTCCCGTGCTTTTCAAAGTGATATCACCAACAACAGAGCAAACAAACCTGCATCCTTTTCAAAGTTTTGTTTCTAAAGTAGCACATGAAAAATTCATTGCAAGCTTAATGAATGTATAGTTTTCATTTTGCTTTTTGACAGTGACAGTCATTTTCAAAATGAGTTAATAACATTTGAACACGCTGCAAGAGAAACTTAACAATCCCTGGATAGTAGAATAACTTCTTAGAAATGTAATGTGTGTTGTGGAAAAACTACAGCATTGGATCCTTCTGTATCCATTAGACCAGTGGTTCTCAAACTTTTTAGCACCGGGACCCACTTTTTAGAATGACAGGATCCACCAGAAGTGACATCATTATCCTGGAAGTGATGACATGACCGGAAGTGACATCGTCAAGCAGTGACATCATCAAGTGACCCCATACAACAAGATCAAATCAAGTCAATCAAGTAAGTAAATTAAGAGCCCAATCTTATTCTCCCACCCACCCCCCACCATCGCAGCAATAACAAACTGGCAAACACTATATCCTTGGAGGGGGGGTAGGCTAGGAGGCTTCAGCAGGGAAAGGGGATTGTACAATCCCCTTACCCCTTCATAAGCCTCTCTACCTGCAATGGGTATCTCAGACTTGTGCTGGCAAGTCTGCCAAGGTGAGGGGTGGGGAGGCTGCTACTGAAGAGACACGATCCATTACAGACAGGCCCTCTCCCTCTTGCGGCCTCCCCACCCCATTATACCCACCCTCACCAGCCGGTTCTGCCCCCTCCCTGCCTCTGTTCCAGCCCCCTACCTCCCCCATCATCCTACCTCCTCCAGCAAGCTGGGATTCCCTCACTAGTGGAACGGCTCAGGCCTTCCCGCCAGCACTTCCGATAGCATGCTGACTTGCACACTGTTGGAGCGCCTTTTATGACAGGCGCCTTAAAAGTTTACAATAAGTTTTAAAAATTATTTCAAATAAAGAAGAACTCTCCAGACCTTCCCAAGCAGTGGATGAACTGTTCAAAAAATTCCCCAAACATTCCAAAGACTGCAATCCTATCCACACTTACCCGAGAGTAAGCAACATTGACTATCATTGTTAAAAGCACATGCATAGTAGCCTGTTTAAAGAACAAATCTGTATCATTTCCCCAAATGCAGTCTCATTCCATGGTCGCACCAAGTCTAATATATTCAAAGTAAAATGCACATTAAAATGAATGAGGACCCATCTAAAACTGGCCCCAACCCACAGTTTGAGAAACACTGCATTACAGGGTGTGTTGTGGTGTGCTTCCCCCCCACAAGAAGAAGATCTAAATTTGTAAGTAATTCATCTGCAGTCATAAGAGTTATTAATACTATGACTTTAAGACTAAGGCTGGAATTTAACTACATTCCTTTCTCTGTTCTGTCCTGGGATGTGTTAGCTCTTTCACCATATTGCCTGGAATTCCAACATTTTGCTGAATGATAAAATAGAATTCATATTTTTGTGTTGCATCAAAGGATGTTTTGAAAAAGAGAATTGCTTTGTCCAGCATCTGTAGAACATTTGTCAAAGCATAAGCATTGCACAATCACAGAATTTCAGTGCGAGCTTGCCAATGCACTAAAGGCTCAATCCTGCTCAGACGCCATGCCAATGGCTCACAGATGATGGCATGACATCCATCATACCCTAAGCTTGTCCTGACAATGCCATGCCAATAGAGCACTGGTGCTAGCAGAACAAGGGCCCAATGCCAAGCTTGTCCTGCCAAAGCAATATGGTGCAGCCCTTCTCAGTAACACCCCTCAGTGGCATAGCTAGAGGGGGTGCAACGCACTAGGTTTTGCAGGGAGCCTCACTGCAGCGTGCAAACAGCCCCTCCCCTTCAGAGCCATTCTGGGTGGTGGGAGCAAAACAGAGGAGTTCACCTCCATTCTGCTCCCATCACCCAGAATGGCTCCAAGGGGGAGAGGCCACTTGCACATCAGGTGAAGCTCCCTGCAAAACTTAGTGCTTTGCACCCCCTCTAGCTACGCCACTTCCCCCACTTTTCATGGACACACCGACACAGGTTGGCATCCCTGGAGCAGCATCCTGACATTAGCATATGATAGCGACTAAGATGATTACGGGGCTGGAGCACCTTCCTTATGAGGAAAGGCTACAGCGTTTGGGCCTCTTCAGCCTAGAAAAGAGACGCCTGAGGGGGGGACATGATTGAGACATACAAAATTATGCAGGGGATGGACAGAGTGGATAGGGAGATGCTCTTTACACTCTCACATAACACCAGAACCAGGGGACATCCACTAAAATTGAGTGTTGGGAGGGTTAGGACAGACAAAAGAAAATATTTCTTTACTCAGCATGTGGTCGGTCTGTGGAACTCCTTGCCACAGGATGTGGTGCTGGCGTCTAGCCTAGACACCTTTAAAAGGGGATTGGACAAGTTTCTGGAGGAAAAATCCATTATGGGGTACAAGCCATGATGTGTATGCGCAACCTCCTGATTTTAGAAATGGGCTGTGTCAGAATGCCAGATGCAAGGGAGGGCACCAGGATGCAGGTCTCTTGTTATTTGGTGTGCTCCCTGGGGCATTTGGTGGGCCGCTGTGAGATACAGGAAGCTGGACTAGATGGGCCTATGGCCTGATCCAGTGGGGCTGTTCTTATGTTCTTATGATCCGCATGATGCTGGCACACATCACCGTCATGTCATCCCCATGAAATCACACATCACCCATGTGATGTCCGTGTGTCATCGCCATACGATTGGTGTGTATTTTATTTATTAAAAATAAAATGTATTATTATTATTTTGCTATCAGACTGCTTGGTGAAGCTCTTGTTGAAAAGCAGTCTATAAATATTAGCAATAGCAATAACTCTAATTGGCGATCAACTGGACATACTGCTACATGAATTTCATAGTCAACATTATCTGCATGACGGGTATTCTGGCTGTTCTTCCAAGTGCTGTTCCTGATATTATAAAAGCCAAGCAAGAAAATGCTATATAAATACAACGGCAACCAAAATGATGAATTGGAGTGGAGCTGTAGAAAAATGTCAGGAGGAAAATATGAGCTTTTCAAGGGAACAAAATACATCACCAGCATATTCATATATTTTGCTGTCATTTTTAAGGTTCAAAGGAACTGGCTTGGTGCCATCTGATTGTTTTAAAACCCATTTGGTTCTATCCAAGCCTACTATAAGTTTTGGTTTCCATCATGCTCTGTTCTCATCTTTCTTCCTAGATTTCACTATCAGGGCTCTCTGATTTACTTCAAGCCTCACTATGACCTATATTTTTCTCATCAAGCACCACTGTCTCTCACATTTCACTGCAAGATCTCAGGGAATAATCATGTGGGGGAAATGTGCATGGCATGGGGATTTATTTTGCCACAAATACACAGGTCAGGAAGCTACTGTGTATATGAGCTTCACGATGCATATATTTGTAGGACAACATGTATTTCTATAGCACTTCAGATGTGGTGGGACAGGCTGTTAACATGAACTACATAGAAATTATATTAATGTAGGAAAAAAATAATGTATGTAGCAATCCTAACCCATGACAACTAATTTCAATTTCTTCCATGTAATCTGCAAATTTGTTCAGCTTTGTCATTTCATCAGTCTAGTTTTTAGGCAAACTGATTCTCAGATCAACATTATTGCGATGGTTCTCAAACACGACCAACATGCAAGCTTAGGTTCAAGGTGACCACTCTTTATACTTTCACATGGCCAAAAGACTAAGATCACATTTGACCTGCTCAACTGGAGCCAGCATCTCCTACCTAAATATGACTACAGTCCTTTCACTTAACACAATTCTATCTAAACTTAGACCCAGAGACCCATGTTGAACGGGCTACTCCTATTAAGAAGAGAATAGTGGGCCTCCATATCGATGGTGATTGGTTTCAGGACCATCTACAGATACCAAAATCTGTGGTGCTCAAGTCCCTTATTTGGTGGCATAGTATTTGCAGATTCCAGTTTTAAGACTGAGTGGCAGCCTGCCTGAGTGTAGGGTTTGTTGGCTGCTCCCATGTTGACAGCTGCCAAATTGTCTCCAGGCTGCAGCATGACACCGTGACATTAAGCACAGTGATTAAGGTGCGCCAGAGCCAGCAGTCACACACAGGTCTCTTCAAAGGGCAGCACTGGTGGGTCAGGGAGAAGGAAGGAAGGACTTTCTGGATATTTTTAATCCATGGTTGTTGAATCTGTGAATATGGGGCTCTCATAAATGGAGGGCCCACTGTTCTGAGCCAGCTTGTCAGACCAGCTACAATGCCAGAAACACTGAAAAGCTGGCCTGGGTGAAATTGTACAATAACCTGAGATCCAGAAAGGCAATGAATGAACATCCAACCAAGGTTATGTGTTAGATAGTTTACAGTGCAATCCTGAGCTGCAGTTGGGCCAGTGTAAGTCCCTTGCGCCAACCCCATAAGGCACATAAGACCTCCTCGTGAGTTGGCTAGGCCAGTGCACAGAGGCACGCCGGCCTGTAGACACTGGAATAAACCTCCACGTCAATGGAGGCTCCAAGTCTTGCGTTGGCCAAGCTCAGCTGATGCAAGGCTCTGGGGTAGGTGGGGAGGAGGCAGGGAGGACGTGAGAGGGAGACATCCTGGGGCAGGTGGAGGACAGGCAGTGGGTGGCCCTGGGGGTGGGCAGGAGGGGTGAGGGAGGCGGGGCTGGGATCCGGCAGTTATGCCGGATCAACCCTGATTCCCAGGGAGTTCGGAGTGGCTTCAAGCCACTCCGCTCTCCTGGGACTTGTGCCACCTCAGGAGGTGGTGCAAGTCCAAGGAGACCCATAGGGGCCAGGATGGCTTATCTGGAAGTAAAGGGGAAAGAGCTGCTTTGGGCACCTATCCTGTGCGGGATACAGTACAAGCCTCTTACCTTGCCTGTTTCAGCGCAGGATAGGATTGTGCCCTTAGTTGTGATCTGGAACTTTAGTCTAAGAAGTGAGTTTGAAATTGCAATTTTCAGTAAGTTGTTACTATATCATAAGGAGATTTTGTTTTCTGCCTGAGTTGAGTCTACAAGTGGATCTACAGGGCTATAACTTCTCTGCAGCAAAGCAATGGAGGAAGAGTGAATTGAAGTGGAAGCGTGTGGGAGGCCTACTCAGACTTTCCTCTGCATGACACTTTGCTCCTGCAGTTCCTCTACATCAGCTACTTCCCACTGGATACAATAAACCCAATTGGGAGGAAAGCAGGTAGGAGGATTGCAAGGGGGTGAAGATAATGGTGAAGAAAGGGTGAAACATGTTCTCTTCTATAGTCACTAAGGCTTCTGTAGCCAAACTTAGCACCTTAAGAAAAATTCATTTTCGAGGCCACAAACCATTTTCTAAGGCCACCATCACAAAGTCTAGATAGTATCCCTACGTTTTGCCCTAACTCTGTAGAGCTAAGAACTAAGATTGGTTAGTACTAGAATAAAAGAACACCAAAGATACTGTAGACTGGGGAAGGCTGACAAGTCAGCAGTAGCTGAACATAATGTAAGTATTGGACATCAAATCAGCTTTGACCAGGTCCAGGTCTGGGTGAGGGAACAACTATAGCAAGCACAGATCTATAGAAAGGCCATCAAAATCTATAACCATCATAACCACATGAACAGAAAAGAGGAGATGCTCAGTCTCAGCCTCGCCTGGACTGGACTAACATTTTTAGATTCAACAAAGAACAGGCTGAAACAACAGTGACCTTTAAGTAAAAAAGGAAGCAGATAAATAGGAGATGGAATGGTCTAATGAGGTAATTGGGTTTGGGATCAGTTTAACAGCTAGCTGTTTGGAAAAACCTGACTCAAAACTCTTGTTCCTGTCTTGGCATCTAGATGGGGATAAGCTCTGCTGGTGGCAGGTTGCATTTGTCTATGCTTAGGGTTCCTTTGAGCTTTAGGCAGAAATATTTGCTATCTATCTATCTATCTATCTATCTATCTATCTATCTATCTATCTATCTATCTATCTATCTATCTGTCTGTCTGTCTGTCTGTCTGTCTGTCTGTCTGTCTGTCTATAGTAGAGCATGATACTCTGTGCCAGTAGTTCTAGGTATCAGCTAACTACTTTTTAGTTTTATTTTATCCCCTTGAGTAAGCTCTACAGAGTTAGGACAAAATGTCGGGATATGATCTAGACTTGGTAATTGTGGCCTTAGAGCTCGAAAAGGAAACTTTCTTTAGGTGGTATTCTCTTCTATCTGTCGAGCCACCCCAACACTAGGCACCATACAAGCTATAACTGGAATTTGCAGATCCAGGTAGTTGTATTCTGCTAGTTGCATTGATTGAAATGGTTTCCACATGGTTAAATATTAAAGTAATATTTTGAGATTTTGAGACTGTAGATGTGCAACGTGCAAAACATGTTTACTGTCTCCCGCCTCTTGTACTTTATCATTTGGGAAGGATGCTGCTGAATCTTGTCAACGGTTCTATCCAAGTTGGCAAATTTTATTTTTTCCTATGTATAGAATGCAGTTAATACTCATTCTGCTGAACAGCACATTTATCATGGCATTAGAGGGGAGCCTGACATTCCCCTGGTGATTTTTTTTGTTAGGAACATTTTCTCAGATGTTGTTGTAGTTAGTAAAGTTGCCAGGAGCCTCCAGTTGCTTCCGTGAGATCTTCCCCGCTTCGGCTGATGCCATTTCAACAAAACGAAATGGTATCTTGATGTAGCTGTGCTCATCCATGACGGACACTATACTTTTCATTGAAATGTGTTTATCAGCAGCGATGGAGGTGTCAAGATTATTCAAGTATGGTAATGCAGGTAATTTGATCTTTGAAAGAAGCAAATGGCACGTGACTTGAAATGTACAGAGCGTATTACACATACTGTAAAGTTTTCAGGGCAGATGTAAGGATGCAGGTTAAGCATGCTGTTTCATCACAGATCTACAAGCTACACTGACTCGATTTCTTAAGGAATAGGAGTCTACAGAAGACGTGCTTCCTAATACTATTGGGTCGATGCTTGGCCTTTACCATAACACAGTGGCTCCAAAAGCCTTCTAGCACCAGGACCCACTTTTCAAAATGACACTCTTTCAGGACCCACCTAACTTAATGAGACTTTTTTAAGTTTCACCTTACAAGCCACTCTAGTCGACTTCCCAACACTGGTCTGAATAAATTGCTTTCAGGGGCCACATTCTACCCCCCAGCCTTATGTTTGACACCCCTGACCGAAACGTATCATCTGACATTCCATAACCAGAGCTGGATGAGATGGACGTTACATTTTCTGTTTCTGAACTGGGAAACCAAAGATTTTATCTAGACGGCTATGCTTTCCATTCAGCTTAATTAAGACCATCTTAATTAGCAAATTCGTGAAACTGAGTAATAAGAGAGACAATGTTTCCTTCCAACGATGAGTGGTGGCTTTCATGATCTAATTATACATTATTGAATAACACAAGACAGAGCCTGATTTGGCCAAAATGCAAAATTAGGCAGGCAACTAATAAACTAAACATTTTTAAAAAAAATTGCTGTCAGCCTTAAGTAAAAACAAATTAAAATCCCCATATATGTGACAGTAAAACATTGTAGCCCAGTTATTTTATGTCTGCAAATATACATCTGTGCATGTGTGTGTGACGTCCTCTACACAACACAAATGACCCTTAAAAAATAGCCAGAAGGTGAGTTCACAGACAAGTCACCTTCCTTCACAGCATAATGTTATTTTTTATGAAAGGTTTCAAGAATCCAGGTGTACATAAGGAAGTTTGACACACAAGTGGCTACTTAATGAGATCTGAGGGAACAAACTCCTTAATAGGGATGGGTGAAACCAATAGATCTGCAAGGGCATCCACAAGGGGCAAAAAGAGTATTAAAAAGAGAGTTGTAGCTTTCCATTAAAGACAGGTGCCGTACCAGATGCCAGGCGTAAATCTCCAGCCTTGAAATCTTTCACAGCAAAAGTAAAAGGTCCATTAAAGCCAAATGCCTCCCTTTAACCATTCATTACACACATGCATTAGTTGTAGTCAATTATTGACTTTCTGACTGTCTGGAGTTGCTCAAGGTTGCCTGGACAGAGTAACAGAAGTTTTCCTGTAAACGCACAAAAGATGGTTGTGGCTGTACTTGATTTGTTCCTTGAAAATGGTGCAAACTAAGTGGCACTCAGTGGCATAGCTAGCAGGGGGGCAAAGTGGGGGGGGCGTTCACCTCCGTTTTGTTCCCACCACCCAGAATGGCTCCAAAGGAGAGGGGAGGTGCCATTTGCATGCTGTGGTGAGGCTCCCTGCCAAACTTAGCACTTTGCACCCTCTCTAGCTATACGCCATTGGGGACACTGCAGATTATGATTGAAGAAGGGTAAATGCAATGTACTGAAAAAGGGTGGATTAGTGATGAGTTCTATATACCAACCATGCATATTCAGCCGCTTATTCTAGAAAAGGACATTTTGTGCGATCTATAGTAAGATGTAGCTATGTCCTAGCCAGAAAGTACAGTGAGCCTTCCTTATCTGTGAGCTCAGGATCCCCAGATTTGAGTAGCTGCAGATGTCAAGTTTGCAGCTGGAGGGCTTCAGAAGGCCTTCCAGAAGTGACTAGAAGTCACTGGTGGAAACAAGAAATGACTTCCGGTTGTGTCCAAGAGAATGATGATGATGACGTGAGAATGGATGATGGCCGGATCCCAAAGGATCTCCTCTATGGAGAACTCGTGCAAGGAAAGCGCCCTACAGGTAGACCACAGCTGCGATACAAGGACATCTGCAAGAGGGATCTGAAGGCCTTAGGGATGGACCTCAACAAGTGGAAAACCCTGGCCTCTGAGCGGCCCGCTTGGAGGCAGGCTGTGCAGCATGGCCTTTCCCAGTTTGAAGAGACACTTTGCCAACAGTCTGAGGCTAAGAGGCAAAGAAGGAAGGCCCATAGCCAGGGAGACAGACCAGGGACAGACTGCACTTGCTCCCGGTGTGGAAGGGATTGTCACTCCCGGATTGGCCTTTTCAGCCACACTAGACGCTGTGCCAGAACCACCTTTCAGAGCGCGATACCATAGTCTTTCGAGACTGAAGGTTGCCAATACAAAGTGTCCAAGAGGTTTCTGAGGAGTCTCAGAGGCTGCACTTGATCTCTGGAGGCCAAGCAGTCCCCCCATGCATTTCATTATCTACGGATTGTGATATCCACAGGGGTCCTGGAATGGATCCCATGCGGATATTGAGAGCCCACTGTATTACATAAGAACATAAGAACATAAGAGCAGCCCCACTGGATCAGGCCATAGGCCCATCTAGTCCAGCTTCCTGTATCTCACAGCGGCCCACCAAATGCCCCAGAACTGGACACAATACTCCAGGTGTGGCCTTACCATCGATTTGTACAACGGCATTATAATACTAGCCGTTTTGTTCTCAATACCCTTCCTAATGATCCCAAGCATAGAATTGGCCTGCTTCACTGCCGCCGCACATTGGGTCGACACTTTCATCGACCTGTCCACCACCACCCCAAGATCTCTCTCCTGATCTGTCACAGACAGCTCAGAACCCATCAGCCTATATCTAAAGTTCTGATTTTTTGCCTCAATGTGCATGACTTTACACTTACTGACATTGAAGTGCATCTGCCATTTTGCTGCCCATTCTGCCAGTCTGGAGAGATCCTTCTGGAGCTCCTCATAATCACTTTTGGTCTTCACCACTCGGAAAAGTTTGGTGTCATCTGCAAACTTAGCCACCTCACTGCTCAACCTTGTCTCCAGGTCATTTATGAACAGGTTGAAAAGCACCGGTCCCAGGACAGATCCTTGGGGCACACCGCTTTTCACCTCTCTCCATTGTGAAAATTGCCCATTGACACCCACTCTCTGCTTCCTGGCCTCCAACCAGTTCTCAATCCATGAGAGGACCTGTCCTCTAATTCCCTGACTGTGGAGTTTTTTCAGTAGCCTTTGGTGAGGGACCGTGTCAAACGCCTTCTGAAAGTCCAGATATATAATGTCCACGGGTTCTCCCAAATCCACATGCCTATTGACCTTTTCAAAGAATTCTATAAGGTTCGTGAGGCAAGACTTACCCTTACAGAAGCCATGCTGACTCTCCCTCAGCAAGGCCTATTCATCTATGTGTTTTGAGATCCTATCTTTGATAAGGCATTCCACCATCTTACCCGGTATGGATGTTAGGCTGACCGGCCTATAGTTTTCCGGGTCCCCCCTCTTTCCCTTTTTAAAAATAGGCGTGACATTTGCTATCCTCCAATCTTCTGGCACCGTGGCCATTTTGAGGGACAAGTTGCATACCTTAGTCAAGAGATCAGCAACTTCATTCTTCAATTCCTTAATAACTCTAGGGTGGATGCCATCAGGGCCCGGTGACTTATTGATCTTTAATTTATCAATGAGGTCTGAAACATCTTCTCTTTTAACCTCTATCTGACTTAGCTCCTCGGTCAGGAGGGGCCGTTCGGGCAGCGGTATCTGCCCGAGGTCTTCTGCCGTGAAGACAGATGCAAAGAACTCATTTAATTTCTCTGCCATCTCTAAGTCTCCTTTTATCTCCCCTTTCCCTCCCTCACCATCCAGAGGGCCAACCGCTTCTCTTGCGGGTTTCCTGCTTCTAACATATTTGAATTAGGTGACCATGGAAGCGGCAGGCTGTGCATTATGGCCTTTCCCAGTTTGAAGAGACACTTTGCCAGCAGTCTGAGACAAAGAGGCAAAGAAGGAAGGCCCATAGCCAGGGAGACAGACCAGGGACAGACTGCACTTGCTCCCGGTGTGGAAGGGATTGTCACTCCCGGATTGGCCTTTTCAGCCACACTAGACGCTTTGCCAGAACCACCTTTCAGAGCGCGATACCATAGTCTTTCGAGACTGAAGGTTGCCAATACAATACAAGCCCTATGTAGTCTCAGGCTCTGATTTGAAGGCCGTTGTGATGAAGACATCTTTGAAAATTGAATTCACATTTGGCTGTAAAGATTAGGCTTTGCACAGGCCTGCCAAAAGCATACGCTGAATGAAGGAGAGGGGCCTCAGCCCATTGGTGGAATACATGTTTTTCAAAAACAAAGTCCCAGATTCAGGGCCCAATCCTATGGTCTGCACCATGCCTCGGCAGAACCACAGTTGCAAACATGCCGTAAGGCACGTTTGCGGGGCTTACCGCTGGGCTCCCGCCGGAGGTGGCTCAGCTCCAGCCGGCGCTGAGCCACCGCCCGGCAGGTGCCCGTGTTCCGCAGCTCGGGGCAGTGACGAGGGCATTCCGGGGAGGGGTAGGCCAGTGTGATGCGGGGAGGGGGCAAGGAGGCCGGCTTGACGTGGGGAGGGGGGCATGCCTGGGGACGGGGGGGAGGAGGATCCTAGGTATTCATGGAGGCTGCATGCCTTACACGAGCGCCTTTACTTTAGCGGCACCCTTTGGGCCCTTTGGATGCAGTGGCAGCCATTTTCAGTGCCACTGAATCCTCTCATGCTGGGCAGCTCAGGACTGGGCTGTGGGACACCAAAACAGCAACAACAGAAAAAACAGAAGTGAATATCCAGGGATGCCAATGATCAGTATGCATTTGACAATAATATATTTGTCAACATTTGACAACAAAAACAACAACAACAATAATCTAGGGTGCAGGTATCCTAGAACCAAAAATCATTTACCTGCATATTTTCATTCAACTACGTGAAAGGTAGTTTAGCTTTTGTCCAGAACTGCATCAACTGCTAGTAGTCCTTGTGTAAGATACTTATAAGCAGTGGTGTAGCTAGCGAGGGGTGGGGGGGAGGTCTGCCCCAGGTACCAGCCTTAAGGGGGTGACACCACAAATTACCCAACATCACTAACATCACAGAGGTTAGGAGTAACCCCATCATGTTATATACCGTTGGATGCGGTATTTCCAGCAGAATGCAATGGAAAACACTGGAGTGAAATATCTCCTTTCCATCAAAAGTTATGGCCAAAAAAAGGAAACAAAAAATGCATGGAGCCCTATAGAAAGTGAAACTGAGCCATGTCACGTGTTTACTCGCAAGTAGGCAAACGTCCCTTAGTCCATCAGAAAGGGCAGGCTGAGAGGAAACCAACAACACCAGAATGGTTCTAATCCAATGAAAGTGCCCCCAAAAAAAACACCCAAGAAGGAAGTCCCTCCCTCCAAGCAGGTGAATGTATTGAGCCCTATGGAAAGCGGAAGTAAGCCACATGGTCACTTTACTCATGAGTAAGCAAATGTGTCTTGGTTGCTGGTTTTTCTCTGTAAACCGCTTTGTGAACGTTCAGTTGAAAAGCGGTATATAAATACTGTTAATTAATTAATTAATTAAATTGCTGGTCAAGTCAGGCAAAGGGGAATGCAAGGCTGGCTATAATGGTACCAACCTGGTCAGTGCTGAGCTAGCACCGGTGCTCCACTGGTATTGAGAGCCGCAAATACAGTACGTTTGTGACAACACACACCAGCGGTGAGCCAGTGTGAAATGCATAGGATTGGGCCCCCAGTCATTTGCATCCCACTATAACAGGGCAACAAACAAATTATAAATGGGCAACAAACCCCATGTCATGCATCCTAACCCTCTTATGCCAGCCCTAAACCTAACCTTCCCTTTATATAAGAACATAAGAGCAGCCCCTCTGGATCAGGCCATAGGCCCATCTAGTCCAGCTTCCTGTATCTCACTGTGGCCCACCAAATGCCCCAGGGAGCACACCAGATAACCTGCAAGGCTTCCTGGGAATTGTAGTTAAGAACATAAGAACAGCCCCACTGGATCAGGCCATAGGCCCATCTAGTCCAGCTTCCTGTATCTCACAGCGGCCCACCAAATGCCCCAGGGAGCACACCAGATAACAAGAGACCTGCAAGGCTTCCTGGGAATTGTAGTTAAGAACATAAGAACAGCCCCACTGGATCAGGCCACAGGCCCATCTAGTCCAGGTTCCTGCATCTCACAGCGGCCCACCAAATGCCCCAGGGAGCACACCAGATAACAAGAGACCTGCAAGGCTTCCTGGGAACTGTAGTTAAGAACGTAAGAACAGCCCCACTGGATCAGGCCATAGGCCCATCTAGTCCAGCTTCCTGTATCTCACAGCGGCCCAACAAATGCCCCAGGGAGCACACCAGATAACAAGAGACCTGCAAGGCTTCCTGGGAATTGTAGTTTAAGAACATAAGAACAGCCCCACTGGATCAGGTCATAGGCCCATCTAGTCCAGCTTCCTGTATCTCACAGCGGCCCACCAAATGCCCCAGGGAGCACACCAGATAACAAGAGACCTGCAAGGCTTCCTGGGAATTGTAGTTAAGAACATAAGAACAGCCCCACTGGATCAGGCCATAGGCCCATCTAGTCCAGCTTCCTGTATCTCACAGCGGCCCAACAAATGCCCCAGGGAGCACACCAGATAACAAGAGACCTGCAAGGCTTCCTGGGAACTGTAGTTAAGAACGTAAGAACAGCCCCACTGGATCAGGCCATAGGCCCATCTAGTCCAGCTTCCTGTATCTCACAGCGGCCCAACAAATGCCCCAGGGAGCACACCAGATAACAAGAGACCTGCAAGGCTTCCTGGGAACTGTAGTTAAGAACGTAAGAACAGCCCCACTGGATCAGGCCATAGGCCCATCTAGTCCAGCTTCCTGTATCTCACAGCGGCCCAACAAATGCCCCAGGGAGCACACCAGATAACAAGAGACCTGCAAGGCTTCCTGGGAATTGTAGTTTAAGAACATAAGAACAGCCCCACTGGATCAGGTCATAGGCCCATCTAGTCCAGCTTCCTGTATCTCACAGCGGCCCACCAAATGCCCCAGGGAGCACACCAGATAACAAGAGACCTGCAAGGCTTCCTGGGAATTGTAGTTAAGAACATAAGAACAGCCCCACTGGATCAGGCCATAGGCCCATCTAGTCCAGCTTCCTGTATCTCACAGCGGCCCACCAAATGCCCAGGGAGCACACCAGATAACAAGGGCATCCTGGTGCCCTCCCCTGCTTCTGGCATTCTGACATAGCCCATTTCTAAAATCAGGAAGTTGCACATACACATCATGGCTTGTACCCCATAATGGATTTTTCCTCCAGAAACTTGTCTGATCTCCTTTTAAAGGCATTCAGGCCAGCTGCCATCACCACACCTTTGCATTTTAAAAATAAAAAAATACCTCTAATATAAATATACATATTTGGGACACATGTCCCATTGCAAAAAGAATGCACACAGATGTCCAAAAATGGGACACATTTGACCTGGACAGTTGCCCAGGATGCAATGGTCCATTCACTACTATTTTCAAACTGCTAACCTTCATCTGTTAAAATAAAAAATTCTCAGATTCATGGTGAAAATACCCTGTTAAAGCCTGAGAAAGATCCATAGAGGGAAGTACTATTGTTTGCCAGAGAAAAAAGAGGAGAAAATTCACTGTTCCCCCCATCCACGCCCTGCTATAATCTATTCCCATATGCCCATCGAAGTATTGTTTGAAAGAAGCTCTAAGTTGTGCAGAGGGACTCCAAGACAGGAATATCAACCATGGCAGATCAGTCACTGTTACTGTGGCTGCTGCAGTCGACAGAGGAATTTGGATGATGTCTAATGTACCTGTCTCGGTATAAAATCTACAATACCCCATATCGGTCTCCGATAAATAAAACACGAATGGAAGAAATTTAGGTTGACTGGCAGAATGAAATCAACCCCCCAGGGCCTCGGGTTAGCGTCCTTATCTTCACAGCTACAACTGTCTGTAGCCTGGTTTTTCTTACCAGTCGCCTAAATTGGATTAATGCATATTCCCAAGTTCCCTTGTCTTGTTTCCCCACTATTATTAGTGTTTGCACTGGCCTTTTTTAAAAAAAAACAACTGATGAACAGAAGCAATATATCTTATTAGTCTTTTTATTTGTGCTGGAAATGTGTTTCCCTGCCAAAAAAAAAAAAAAAAAAAAGGGCAGGCTGTGAGCCATGATGAAATTATAATAGGACACTGATGATATTTTGAAGCTTCTAAATGAGACAAAATGTGTTTTTCATAATATTTTTGTCTCTTTTATTTTCCTCGCATTGTTCTGTACCTTTCATCATTATTCCACAGTCTAATTGATTTGTTTAGTAGTTAATTCTTTTCCACTGTATTTTGATTCTGAATTCCTATTCCTGCCTCATGGCAATTACACCATTAATTTGTCTGTACGGTACTTTCTGTTTTCAAAATGCTTTTATATCTGTACATCAATGCGCTTTCAGTCTGTGCCTTTTCTGCAACAATGCTTCAGATGCAAGTCCAAGTCTTACTAATTAAGTTTACAGGGGTCAGCTCTCGGCATGTGTTGTACGTGCTTCTTGCCTTTGTGGGATGTGCTTTTTGCATGTGCTTCTTGCCTTGTGGGATTCTGCAAAAAGGCAATGGGGACCACCACAAAATGGATACCGAGAGGGTAGAGTCAGGCACAAAATGGCTGCCACATCCTCTTAAATTGAAATGCAATTGAATATATTTGTACACCACATTTGTAACATGAAAATTCTACAGAGCAGCTGACAGTTGGAACACCTAGAACAAATTGCCGGGATCAATAACACCAGCTCCAGCAGTCTAGAATCCAACAATGCCAACTGAAATATTAAACATAATATACTAAAAATAATTTAAAGCCAAACAGAATTAAACATGTTTGGAGGACATGCTTATGAAGTCGGCATGAAGCCCAAAAGGACTTAACACCAGCCAGCCACCAAAAGAAGAACAATAAAACAACCTAGCCAAGAATCATGATTCTGTGGTGTTAGTCTAAGTCCTGTTTTTTTTTGTGCGTGTGTTTTTTTGCAGTGGATGAAAAACCAGAGCAGCAAAAGGTACATGCACTTGTCAACAGAGAAACTCTGATTATAGAAAAAAAGAAAAGATAGTGGTTTTTTTTTTTAATTAAGGGGCAACTTCTAAAACACTAAACTGAACATTTTGCATCATCAAAGGATGCCTTAAATAAGCCCTCCACAAATAAACAGTACAAGACAAAACACTCAAAAATTGCATGAACAATAGAGAAATGAACTTATAGCATGCTCAGATACTCAGGTGAAAGAGCAAACAATCTTTAATCATGATAAATGAAATTCCTAAGAGTTTGGTCCCTATCCTGTGTCTATGCTTCTTATTGAAATTCTTGCACCATCCACTTAAAACACTCTAAAGCAGTAGTTCCCAAACCTTTTAGCATCAGGACCCACCTTAAAAAAATAAATAAAATAAAAAAGGTTTACCAACCACTCAAGCCTCAGTGGCTATTAAGTTTATTTGACCATAGTGCTCCCCATAAGTAGCAGACTGTTTAACTTTGATGCACATAGTCTAATTTTATTGTCTAGTCAGTCTAGTGATTATCAGTTTTGTGACTCACTAAAAATTTCGTCAGAACCCACTAGTTCTGTAAGGAACCACTGTTTGGGAACCCAAGTTTAGAAGCCACTGCTCTAAAGTGCCCAACAGTTTCATAACTACTTCAGAGATCAGCAGAATAGTTTCCTAAAGTCTTTTATCGAAAGACTTCTTTCCTTTTGGACAGGAGTTCTTAGGTCAAACAAAAACATAGAAAGGAAAAGAAAGTAGGTGACATTTTGTAACACAGAGAGATGATTGGAGAGATGTTCCATCAAAAGGGTGACCCTAGGAGATTCCTTTAGAACATGGGTGTCCAAACCCCGGCCCTGGGGCCACTTGTGGCCCTAAAGGCCTCTCAATGCAGCCCTCAGGGAGCCCCCAGTCTCCAATGAGCATCTGGCCCTCTAGAGCTTTGTTGGAGCCCACACTGGCCCGACGCAACTGCTCTCGGAGTGAGGGCGACTGTTTGACCTCTCGTGTGAGCTGTGGGATGAGGGCTCCCTCCATTGCTTGCTGTTTCACGTCTGTGATGCAGTAGCAGCAGCAAAGGAAAGGCCAGCCTTGCTTTGTACAAGGCCTTTTATAGGCCTTGAGCTATTGCAAGACCTTCATTCATTCATATAAGTTCATCTTTAATATATTCATTTATGTAAACTTATGTAAATTTATTCAAAATTTAAATGTAAATTAATTCTTTCCCCTCCTGGCCCCCGACACAGTGTCAGAGAGATGATGTGGCCCTCCTGCCAAAAACTTTGGACACCCCTGCTTTAGAAGGACAGTTCCACAGCTCAGGTTTATTTGTGAAAAAGGCTCAAAATTTCACACTGATCACTTTCCTTAGTTGTTGCATCACTCAAGCATCCCCTTTTGTCCAAGACAAGGTGAATATCTTGGTGTTATGCCCAGACATTGATATAAGTATGCCAGATACATCTTCAAAAGGAGACCGGTTCTTATCAGTAAATGGTATCCAAGTCTCGTGCTGTTCAGCATTTGCAGCAGAAGTTGCCCAACACAAGGACTAGTTTTCTTCAGCAGTTTATAGCAGTAGCTTAGCTAGAAGGGGTGCAAAGCACCAAGTCAGGTAGGGAGCTTCCCCACAATGTGCAAGTGGTCCCTCCCCTTCAGAGTCATTCCAAGGGGGGGATACGCCTCTGTTTTGCTCCTCTGCCCAGAATGGCTCAGAAGGGGAGGGGCCGCTTGCACGCTGCGGGGAGGGTCCCTGAAAGACTTGTTGAACAAGGTCTTGCATATTTTCGCAAGGGCTTTGGGTTAGATCAGGGGTGTCCAAACATTTTGGCAGGAGGGCCACATCATCTCTCTGACACTGTGTCAGGGGCCGGGGGAAAAAAGAATTAATTTACATTTAAAATTTGAATAAATTTATATAAATGAATTTATTAGAGATGGAACTTATAAGAATGAATGAAGGTCTTGCAGTAGTTCAAGGCATATAAAAGACCTTGCACAAAGCAAGACCAGCCTTTCCTTCACTGACACTGCTGCATTACAGATGTGAAACAGCAAGTAGTGGAGGGAGCCCTCGTCCCACAGCTCAGGCGAGAGGTGAAACAGTTGTTCTAATGCTGAGAGCAGTTGCGTCGGGCCATTACAGGCTCCAGCAAGTCTCTGGAGGGCCACAGGCTCATTGGAGACTGAGGGCTCCCCGAGGGCCTGATTGGGAGCCCCCGAGGGCCGCAAGTGGCCCCCGGGCCGGGGTTTGGGCACCCCTGGGTTAGACTATGGCAGTACTTTGATCAGTTTAGATTGTCTTTGTAGTGTGGTACGGTTCCCTCATTGAATGCACACAGACGATAGCGAATGAATGAATTCTCCCCTTCAATTGTTCAAGAAGGTAGATAACCAAAAAAGGTTTGATAAGAATAGCCAAATCCTTCAAAAACAATCTGCACATTCCTAGATTGTCATGAGATGTCACCTTAAGTGAAATTAGAGGAAAATTTTGACGTTCTACTCAGGCAAAACATCTGAGGAAATAATAATAATAATAATAATAATAATAATAATAATAATAATAATAATAATAATAATAATACAGGTATTTATATACCGCCTTTCTAGGTCCTCAGATTTCTCCTCAGACTTTATTCAAGGCGGTTTACATGGGCAGGCTAATTTAAATCCTCGTAGGGATTTTTACAATTGAAAGAAGGCTGTATCTTTCAAGAGCTGCAACTATTCAGATGTTTCGTTCTGATCTGGCCTCCATCCTGGCCTCCATCCTTCCATGCTCAGAGCAGATGGAATAACTCGGCTCAGCTTGTTAGCTGCTTCAAGGTCGCACGGTGCCGGTGGCCTCGAACTGGCGACCTTCGGATGTTATCTTCAGGCAAACGGAGGCTCAACCCTCTAGACCAGACCTCCTGCCCTGAAATCCTGAAATCCTTAGATTTCCTCCTGAAATCTAAAATAAACAGGTTCCAAGAACGTTTGTGAAATTTTTCAGGGGGGCTTTACACAACCCTGTTGGACACTGAAATTTCATCTAATGGAACATTCAGAATAAATTGGAGAGTTTGTTCTCAGGCAAAACTTCTGAAGAACTTCAAGAGAAGTATTGTATTCCCTGCAAATGAAACTTTAATAGCTTATGCGAAAGCAATAGGATCACTGTAAGATATTTTGTTCAAGATGAGAATATTATCAAGTTTCAGGTTCTAATGAGAAAGATTTACCCTTCTTTTCAATGCTTATAAATATGAAGTTTTCTGAAGCCCTGCTAAGGGCATAAGATATACGTAGACCATGGGCAGAGCAGGTATTCTCCCTGAAACAAGCACAGCAAGGCCTGTGGCCTAACATATACAAAGCATTTGGTGAAATGGGGCCTTAAAATGGGCTCAGTGGGGTTAAAAGAAAGTGAGAAAGGATATTTTCTACCACCATAACTAAATCAATGTGGAACTCAGTATGCTTGTACAGGCCCAAATGTAGTTAGATACACTCTGTTCACTCAGTCCCCGATTTACATTTTTCCCTGAATGAAAGAGGTGGGAGTAGTAGAAACACCCCCTGGGCATTTCTCTACCACCACATGTGGCCACACATTTGGCATTTGCATAAAAGCAGGAGTGCCCAGATGTTCAAGCAATTGGAGTGATAGAAACTTGAGCACTTACAGCCGTATAAATGAATGGTCCTTTCCACAAAGATACTGAGGCCAGTGGGGTATGATCAGAGGGTACTGTGGTGAGGACATGGCCAGAAAGTGTGTTTCTGTTCCTTCATTATACATTCATGCATCTGTGAATTGAACATTATGACTTCACTGAACACTATGCGTGCATATGAACAGCCCTTGAATTAGGAAAATTAGATATTACATAAGGCAGTAGATCTCAAACTTACTGGGGTCGTGGAGCCTCCACTACCTTGAATCTTGTGAGAGCTAAGATGGTGGTGCCCAAATCTTGCGAGATCCCACGAGATCCAAGATGGGGCAACCAGGAGAGCTGGCAGGGGGAACCAGAGAAAACCCACAGCACCCCTGTGAGTGCACAGTTTGGGAGCCACTAAAATAAGGTAAAATTAGAAGTGGCTTTGCAAGCTCTCACCTCTCATTATAGCTGAGGAATATCAAAGGAAGTCAAAACTGGTTCAGGAACATTAGAAAATTTCAGTTTTCAAGGAAAATATCCCCTCCACAAGCAGACAGGACTTGACTGATAGAGGTTCACAACTCTAATAGGTCCATCAATAATTTCAGCTGGAGAATCAACTGTGCTTTTTCCTCGCCAACAGGGATCTGACCTTGGTCACCCATGCTCTCAGAACCAGACGCTTAGATTATTGCAATGCATTCTAGGTAGAAGTGCTTTTGAAGTTTGTAAAAAGTGATCATGAAAGTCACAAAAGTCAAAAATACTTAAGATTTGACCACTGGTAAAACAAGATGATAGTTCTGTATCCCAGCTATGTAGCTGTTTTCTATCTTCCAAGAATGGTTGTTCCATAACCTGGAACTAAAAAATAGCCAAGGGCCAATATTTAGGTACTAACTTTGGCTACTAAATGCAATGAATGTTCTTGTGAACTGACAGCATCAACATAGTCATTGTGCTGCCCAATTTGGGCATAGCAGTGTCTGCACTTCACTACCCCCTTCCCAAAAGACAGCACCAAGTCACGAGTTCATGCTTTTTACAGTTCAGTTATTATTTCATGTTTTAAAATGTGGCCACTCATCTACTCAATGAATGCATATTTACTGAATGTGCTCTGGATATTCAAAGCACATGGTAAGTCAAGTCCATCGGTTCAGGGCCAAGTAGGCATTTTTTTTTTTTTTTGCCCTTCTGCCCAAATGGCCATAGCAGAGAATGTGTTCACCTACTTTGTAATATGAAGCTGTTTTATGTAGGGCTTTATGTAACCCTGTCCTTGGTTCCTCTCCCTTCCCCATCCTGTTACTTCCCCAGTCTGCCACTCCCTCCCCAAACATCTCCCACCCCACAACTGACTTACCATAGATTCAATTGAACTCAGTGGGAATTTCTTCTGAGTAGCCATGCCAAGAACTGGGCTGTCCCACTATTTCCTTTTGTTTTTATTGAGACTTTGAAGATTCAAGGACACCTTATTCTTATAAACTGCCATCAGGCCTTTTCCAGCAAAAGGCAAGGGAGAAATGGTATAATACATGCACTCATTTTACATGCAGGCAGTGGCATAGCTAGAGGGGGTGCAAAGCACTAAGTTTTGCAGATGCCTGAATGTGGCGTGCAAGTGGCCCCTTTCCCTTCCCTTTGGAACCATTCCGGGGGTGGTGCATCCCCATTTTGCTCCCCCCCCCGAACAGAAATGGATCCACAGAGGAGGGGGAGGGGTTGCTTGCATGCCACATTCAAGCACCTGCAAAACTTAGTGCTTTGCACCCCCTCTAGTTATGCTTCTAGTTACCTTCCCTGGGGGTTAGGGATAAGAATAGGCCCTCAGTTTGGCTGCACTTGTCGTAAGAGGTGACTAAACAGCCAGCGGGTAGATGGGACTCGTCAGCCTGGGAAGGCAGCTCATCTGAGAGAAGGAAAACTCTGATCCCAAACCTTCACTGCCTTGTGGCTACATCCAGTTATGGAAAAGGCTTCAGGAGTCAACCTCGAGGCAAAATCCGGAGCCGGAGCCCCTGAGGCAGTTCATGGCTGAACACAGTCATGTTCTGGCATCTCCTGCGATGCCGCTGGAACCAACCGTATTGGCTTCTGCCTTTCCATTGGACCATTTCAGTGACATGGATAGGGGGGATTTGCTGCATGGGTAACAGTCTATCCTCCATACCTACTTTACCCAGGCTTCGAGCACTGGAGAGGACACTGTTCCAGAACCACTCTTCAGAGCGCGATACCATAGTCTTCCGAGACTGAAGGATGCCAACACACATAGTTATGCCACTGCATGCAGGCTGGTGCAGAAAAACCTAATGGAGTAAAACCTTTGCCTTGATGCAAAATAGCATAGAGAGGAGGCAATTTAGAACAGAAATGCTGTGGTGATGTAACCTCCACAAGTCTGCAACTCAATTGGCATAATTAGCAAATGATTTGCACCACAAGTAGATTTGACAAGCCATATTTCATGCAATGCAATCCAGCAACTCGACTGCAAATGAATCAGTCAGGTCTGCCTGCGCTTATGACTTCAGCCCTACTTTTCCAAAGCAAAACACCTCTGTTGTTTCTCTGTGTTATTTGGCTTGGCTGAAGGAGGCACAGTCGGTGACTTTGCTACCAGTGCACTTTGTGATGAGTTAGATAAATGAAATCAGTGACCCAGGAGCTCAGACTGAACCCTCCAGACACCGCCAAAATGATTATTACAGCCCACCTTCTGTACAGGCAAGCTAAGAGAAAATCACCACCTAGGAATTGCAAGCTTGGGCAGGATGTTACATAAGCCTATATCTCTATTGATATTTAATAATGAGAAAATAATGGCCCAGTCTATGTGCCCCAGTCTGTTCCGATCAAAGAATCTCTTTGTATAGTGGTGAGAATATTGGGTTGGACTATGGAAGACTACTGTTCAAATTCTAATTGAGATTGTCCTTAGGCCAGTGTTTCTCAAACTGTAGGTCAGGACCCACTAGGTGGGTTGTGCCTGATTTCAGGTGGGTCTCCATTCATTTCAATATTTTATTTTTAATATATTAGACTTGATACTACCATGGTATGTACATGGTGCTGGGGAGGAACTGGATTTAAAAAGGGAAGGTTCTTTAAAAAGGGAAGGGGAGGGGACCCAGGAAATTATAGGCCAGTCAGCCTCACGTCTGTTCCAGGTAAGATGGTGGAATGCCTTGTCAAAGATAGAATCTTAAAACACATAGACGAACAAGCCTTGCTGAGAGAGAATCAGCATGGCTTCTGTAAGGGTAAGTCTTACCTCACAAACCTTTTAGAATTCTTTGAAAAGGTCAACAGGCATGTGGATGCGGGAGAACCCGTAAACATTATCTGGACTTTCAGAAGGCGTTCGACACAGTCCCTCACCAAAGGCTGCTGAGAAAACCTCACAGTCAGTGAATTAGAGGACAGGTCCTCTTCTGGATTAGGAACTGGTTGAGGTCCAGGAAGCAGAGAGTGAGCGTCAATGGGCAATTTTCACAATGGAGAGAGGTGGAAAGTGGAGTGCCCCAAGGTTCTGTCCTGGGACCTGTGCTTTTCAACCTGTTCATAAATAACCTGGAGGCAGGGCTAAGCAGCAAGGTGGCCAAGTTTGCAGATGACACCAAACTTTTCCGAGTGGTGAAGACCAGAAGAGACTGTGAGGAGCTCCAGTAGGATCTTTCCAAACTGGGAGACTGGGCAGCAAAATGGCAGATGCATTCAATGTAAGTAAGTGTAAAGTCATGCACATTGGGGCAAAGAATCAAAACTTTACATATAGGCTAATGGGTTCTGAGCTGTCTGAGAGAAATCAGAAGAGATATCTTGGGGTCCTTGTGGACAGCTCGATGAAAGTGTCTACCCAATGTGCGGCGGCAGTGAAGAGGGCTAATTCCATGCTTGGTATCTTTAGGATGGTTGGGATCCCATGCTTGGGATCATGCATTGAGGATAAGACAGCTAATATTGTAATGCCGTTGTACAAATCGATGGTAAGGCCACACCTGGAGTATTGTGTCCAGTTCTGGTCGCCGCATCTTAAAAAGGACATAGTGGAAACGGAAAAGGTGCAAAAGAGAGCGACTAAGATGATTGCTGGGCTGGGGCACCTTCCTTATGGAGAAAGGCTACAGCGCTTGACACTCTTCAGCCTAGAAAAGAGGTGCCTGAGGGGGGACATGATTGAGACATACAAAATCATGCAGGGGATGGACAGAGTAGATAGCAAGATGCTCTTTACCCTCTCACATAATACCAGAACCAGGGAAAATCCACAAAAGTTGAGTGTTGGGAGAGTTAGGTTGGTTGGCAACCTTCAGTCTCGAAAGACTATGGTATAAGCCTACAGCACCCGGTATTCCCAAGCAGTCTCCCATCCAAGTACTAACCAGGCCTGACCCTGCTTAGCTTCCAAGATCAGACGAGATCAGGCATGTGCAGGGTAGCAGTTGGTTAGGACAGACAGAAGAAAATATTTATTTACCCAGCGTGTAATTAGTTTGTGGAACTCCTTGCCACAGGATGTGGTGATGGCATCTTCCCTGGATGCCTTTAAGAGGGGATTGGACAAATTTCTGGAAGAAAAGTTCATTATGGGTTACAAGTCATAGTAGGTATGTGTAAGCTCTTGGATTTATAGGCAGACGGCCTCTGATTGCCAGATGCAGGGGAGGGCACCAGGATGCAGATTGTGTCTGTTGTCTTGTGTGCTCCCTGAGGCATTTGGTGGGCCACTGTGAGATACAGGAATCTGGACTAGATGGTCCCTTGGCCTGATCCAACGGGGCTCTTCTTATGTTCTTAAAAAAAAAGAAAAAAGTCTGAGCCCAGATCTACTGTGTGCATAGCTGTGGATCAGTGGAATAGCTGAGCTGGAGTTGGGGGTTTACATGCACCCCTATAGTGCAGTGGCTGTTTTCCACCATCTTCACTTAAGGGGGGGGGATGGACACATCCCAGGCTCATGGCAAAAGATGTGAATTTCATCCACCCACCCACCCTTGACACTGTACAGATCCAAATGGAGATGTTTTTGGAGGCAAGAGGCATGCATGTGCAGGAGAGGGGGTGACAGTGCAACCATGGTGGTGCCAACCCCTGTGACATCACATGCCCCAGGTGCCTCTGGGGCCGGGCACTGCAACTTCTGTGGATGTCATCACACACACACAGAAACGCTCACACTATCACATGTTGCATCTCCATGTCGAATAGAATTTATCGGGGCAGTCATTTCACTTCCGAGTAGGCTCCTAATCTGTGTTTCCAGAGCCACATTCATTTTACCAGCATATGGTATTTCATTTGTAGTTGACTGTTTTTTAATTGAATAAAGCCATGACAGAATTAAGCACCGTGGATGTAGATAGTGACAATCTCCACGGAATAGTAGAGATACCTCAGCTCTTTATTTCCCCGCCTCCCTTCCCCGAAGCACATGGCACATTGAAGTTATCAGACCATATCAGGCTTTAGGGACATTAAATGTCAAGAGAGCAGACATACTACAGAAAGCTGATGGGAGCTTTGGGAACCTTTAGTATCAAATGTTCTCCTGTATAATAATGGGCGGGAACATCAATCTCAGGGAATGCTGTTACAAATGTCAGAGAGAACCTTACACTGTATACTGATTAAAGTTGCAGATAAAAGCACAGGGCCAAATCAAAGCTTTCACATTCTTTCATACGGAAACCTCACTGCAACAATTGCCGTTTCTTAGTTATCAAAAAATAGAATCGGGAACACAGAGCTCATAAAGTTTCACATTTTGGCATTATCAAGAAAGCTTATGTTGGGGTAGAGGGAGTTATTTTTCTTCCCTAAGAATACAGCAGA
Organism: Tiliqua scincoides; assembly: GCF_035046505.1. Classification (NCBI taxonomy): domain Eukaryota; kingdom Metazoa; phylum Chordata; class Lepidosauria; order Squamata; family Scincidae; genus Tiliqua; species Tiliqua scincoides. Next base: position 7,493,948 of record NC_089821.1, on the reverse strand, counting down.
ATCTTTTTTTAAAAAAAAAAAAAAGAAAAGAAAAGCCCATCAATGTTTACTGCAAGGCAGCTCACTTGATGACACTCGCAGAGACTTGCTCTGCAAAATTCCGCGTAATGGTAACTGTGCTTCATGGAGGAGGCTCCCTTTGGGGATTCATGCAATTGTGGGGAAAATACGACAAAATGTACTTGGCGTCTCCTTGAGCGGCTCACGGATTATAAACGTCTCGGAAGAACTTAATCAAACAATATTGTGGGAAGATGTACAAAATGGCTAAGGAGCCATTGGAGTGAGGAAGGAAACATGAAGTCCTTATCTAAAAACCGAGGCATCTCCAAATGGCTTCAACACAGTCAGGGACACATAGCAGCTCTCGACTAAGCATCGCAGGCCCCAAAGACCATCATTCAGAAGCCACTTCCCTGCATTCTGTAGGATGCCTCGTTCTCACAGCGGTGCTACGTTTCTGACACAAACTGGGCTACTGGGAGCTCACATGGTTGAACCCTCCATAACAGAGGTGGCATCAAAGATTGACTGTGTCATGCCTTGGTCGACACCCCATGGCCAACAGAGGGGCCACTGACCAGGCTGACCCAAACTCTCAAAACCAGTGGAAATGGTACCAAAACAGAACCAAATGCACCATTGGGGTGTATGGCCCAACGGCTTTCCCCAGGGCCCCCAACAATCTACCATCAGCACTGCTCCGTACAAAAACATTCATTGCACATAGAAACTTATGTGTCAGGGAGAAGGGCTAGGCTGTAATGTTTCTCTCTGATACCTAGTTTTTCAAGTTCAGAGACATTTTTGTGTATGGAGGAGCTTTCAGTCACATGGACCTCTACCTACTTTTGGAAATGGCGCAGTGTAGATAACACCTAAAAAAAACCCCTCATTTATTCCCAGTGAGTCAGTTAGGATGATGCTTCCAAACTGGTCCTATTCACATGTGATGCAGCATGTGAAAGGTGTAGGATGTAAACACCCAGCTCTCCCTCCCAGCATGTCCTGTCAATTTTAGTAATTATTGGGGAGGCAGTTTGGACATTAAAGATTTAATGCACAGATGCACAGATTGCATATGAGGGTCCGTCTCCTTCCATGCAATCCAACCTGTCCTCGCAGGTCATCAGAGGGGGCCCTTCTCACTGTGCCACTATCAGCAGAGGTGAGGAGGACAGCAGCAAGAATAAGGCCTTCTCGGTGGTGGTGCCCCACCTGTGGAATTCCTTCCCCGTGGAATTGCGAATAGGTCAATCTCTTGAGTCCTTTTGGTGGAGTTTTAAGGCCTTTTTATTTAGGAAAGACTTTTTATACTGTCACCAGGGGGCTGGCACTTTTTTTAATGAATGTATTTTAATCATTATATAAATATAAATATAAATATAAATATAAATATAAATATAAATATATGTTTTTAGCATTGCTTTATTGTTTTAATTGTAAGCCGCCTTGAGTGCCCTTAGCAGGATAGATAGATAGTATTGCAGGGATCATCATGTGCCACGTAACCAGTTCTCCCATTCACTGTCAGAGCCATTCTGGGCAGTGATGGCTGATGGCAAGTGGGAGGGGCCAGTTACATGGTGCATTGTGGCACTTGCAATACTTACCAGGCATCACCCTGTAGATACACCACTGTATCCCACCACATTTGAGCAGGAACAGTTCAGGTGTATTGAACAAATCAGCCCGAAGTTTGTGGGTTAAAGTTCCCCTTAATAGATGATTATCTTTGTGAAGATTTGTGAAGATGAAATGGACTGAAATCAGATGGGTGAGACTGATGGAAGACACTGGAACACAAGGTTCAAACTTAGAGACCTTTGTGCACTGTGCATGTGAATAGTAAAATTGTTTCTGTCCACTTTATGCTATCCCTCTATCACACTCCCAGTTTCAGAAGTGACCTTCCCAAGATGCAGGATGAGGGAGTTGCCCAAGACAGCCATTTCTGGATGCTTGTCAGAGCAGAAGAGAGTGGAAGATGGATTTTAACCATGGGGAACAATCCACAGGAAAGTGCCCTTGAGCAAATGCTCAAAATTAGCCCCTGAAATTATTCGGAGCTATACATGAACACAACTGAACTTCCCAGTGGAGTGAAGCTTATGTTCAATCATCTTTGGAAGTGTCACGGCTTGAATGTTGAAGTAACACAGTGCAATAAAGCTGCATATCTCCAGCACCAGACTTGAGCTCGCCTCCTCGATTCAGTCAGGGGCTGTGCATGGCAGGATCCCAGAACCTAATTGCAGAAGGGAAAACAACCCAGTGAATCATGGCTACTACACTTCTCTGAGGGTGAAACTTGACTCGCTCACCTGGTCCTGAGTGTGAACTCAATCCACCATGAACTGCGGGTTTATTATGGATCCAGTAGCCAGCTGACAAAAGCTGGGCCAATAAAGGTTCACTCATCTCATCCAACCAGAATTTGGTCATAGATACCAGGTCAGCTTCCTCCTTCAAAACCACACCCAGTATTTACCAGCATTAACAGTGAGGAAGAGAAGGAGGATATTTCACAGGTTAGCAGGTAAAGTTACATTCTCCAGGCTGGGCTGGAGCCTAAACATGACTACAGGCGTGCACCACTTAACAACCATTCACTTAACAATGGACTGCATACATGACGGTGGTCAAAGAACAATAAAGATGCTCTTACTGAGGCAATCGCATCTCCCATAGCCTGCAGCAGAGTGTCTGTTTACACAACAGAGAGACTTTTAATGCAAAGAAAAGACAATCTCTCTCCAGTAGCCTGTGCAGCCAGCTAGTGTTTGGCAGGGAGTGTCTGTTTACACAACAAAGGCACAAGATTGGGCTAAATGTTCACTTAATGACCTAATCATATAACAATGGGGATCAGAGAACATATCTGAAGTGGCGCACACTTGTACCTACTTCAATGTCTCTCTCCATGCCATATTTCCATGCCCCAGGACAGTAGTATAGCTATGGGGGGAACAGTAAGTAATTCAGATGCTGCAGCCTGTCCCACTCACCATCAGACCTATTCTGGGTAGCAACGGCAACACACAGTGTTACACAGCACAGTACGGCACCTGCAATACTTACCATGCCACTCGGTACAACTTTTGGCTCTGCCGACTTTTGGCTCCCTGAGTCTATCAATTCATTCAACTGCTTCATAGTTATGAGGAAATAAGTCAAGTAGAGAAGGACAATGATCAGTTAATATGACCTGATTTACCCAGGCGTGTGCGTCACTTGATCTCTTGCTCCATTTGTGATTTAAATAAGAAGTGGCTATTACTGGCAAAGAAGTTGTTATTTAAAAGTAATATGCTTTGAAACTGACATCCTATGATACATAGAATGATGAGCAGTGTTCACTGAGCATTTTATGTATGGTGGATAATCTGTGATTGTGAGCTCATGTATGCAGCAATTGTGTGATGCTGTAGCCTACGTGAATGTATGAAGCCATCCTCAGACACCGTGAAAAGCAGTGACATAGTCAGAGGGGGTGCAAAGCACTGAGTTTTGCAGGGAGCCTAACTGCAACATGCAAGGGGCCCATCCCCTTTGAAGCCATTCCTTGTGGTGGAAGCAAAATGGAGGCATACGCCTGGAATGGCTTCGAAGGGGGGGAGGGAACCCTTGCATGCTGTGGTACTGTTGGCAACCTTCAGTCTCGGAAGACTATGGTATCGCGCTTTGGATGGTGGTTCTGGCACAGCGTCTAGTGTGGCTGAAAAGGCCGATTCGGGAGTGACAATCCCTTCCACACTGGGAGCAAGTGCAGTCTGTCCCTGGTCTGTCTCCCTGGCTATGGGCCTTTCTTCTTTGCCTCTTTGCCTCAGACTGTTGGCCAAGTGTCTCTTCAAACTGGGAAAGGCCATGTTGCACAGCCTGCCTCCAAGCGGGCCGTTCAGAGGCCAGGGTTTCCCACTTGTTGAGGTCCACTCCTAAGGCCTTCAGATCCCTCTTGCAGATGTCCTTGTATCGCAGCTGTGGTCTACCTGTAGGGTGCTTTCCTTGCATGAGTTCTCCATAGAGGAGATCCTTTGGGATCCGGCCATCGTCCATTCTCACAACATGACTGAGCCAACGCAGGCGTCTCTGTTTCAGCAGTGCATACATGCTAGGGATTCCAGCTCGTTCCAGGACTGTCTTGTTTGGAACTTTGTCCTGCCAGGTGATGCTGAGGATGTGTCAGAGGCAGCGCGTGAGGAAAGCGTTCAGTTTCCTCTCCTGTTGTGAGCGAAGGTGAGCCTCCCTAAAAAACTTAGCTCTTTGCACCCCCTCTAGCTATGCCACTGGTGCAAGTTAACATGCAATGCAGGTATCTAAGGCCTCAATCCTAACTGTACTGGTGCTGTACCAGTGCTAACTGGACCGGCGCAAGTCCCTTGAACCAGCCCAGGAGGGTTGCAAACATGCTGTAAAGTACATTTGAGCCACCTGAAGAGTCAGCTGGGCTGACCCAGGAATGCATGTCGGACTGCAGAGGCTGAATCCAACCACTGTGCTGACTCGGGCAGGGAGGGTTGGCTTGGCTAAGTTCCACAAGGGTCTGGGGAGGGTGGGGAAGAGGTGGGAAGGAGGCATTCTGGGGTGGGTGGAGGGCAGTGCTGGGGCAGGTGGGCAGGTAGTGAGAGGTGGGGCTGGGTCCTGACTGTTATGCAGGATCCCAACCCCTTTCCCTAGCAGCACAGAGCAGATGCAAGCCACTCTGCTCTCCTCTGATTTATGCCACCTCCGGAGGTGGCGCAAGTCTGAGGAGATCCATTGGGGCTGTGGTGGCTTACCCAGGGGTAAGGGGAAGAGTTTCCTCTTGCCTCCATCTGAGCCATGTCAGGCCCCAATCTTGCACTGGATATAGCGCAGACCTCCTGGCCTGCCTGTTCTAGCGCTGTAAAACCTATTTATAGGATCCTAAACAGTGTTTAAGCAGCTATTTGCACTTGCAATGGAAATACCACCTAATGCAGAAACTATCAAAAAGAAAAAGTCATTTTTGTCTCAATCAACGAAACAAGTTCAATGTCAGCCCAGTTTTCTTATTTCAGATTGTCTAATGAAAGACAGGTGAATTTTCTCCTGTGAATAACTTTCCTTTCAACTCCTCACTGTTATCCTTATGCTAACTTTAAAAAAAAAAAAATCGAATACAGTGTTACTTGACATCAAAGGAAGCTTTAATAAATCAGTTTGATGCATTCCATAGAGTTACAATCCGATAAAGTAAATTTATCTAAAAATCCATAGATTGAGCACAAACTCACATAGTAAATTAAAAGATGTCTCAAAGAGGCTTGAGATGTGATAAATATGTGAAAAGCTGAAGAGCAACTTAGATTTCCCATAGTAATAAGTGTTGAAAAAGGGGGAAAATAAATTGTTACAAGAGAAGAAGGAGACTGTAAAGAGCTTTAACATAAATTGGGCAAATATGAGACGTAGATTGTTTCACCGTTAGAGCCAAAGTTAGGGAACTCGTGTACATTGTCCACCGGCAGAGTTTGAAGTGAAAACACTCTATAGCAAGCAGGAGTGGGTGGGGTGTACACCACGGGTACCATGCTGGAGTTCACATGAGAGGGTGCCATGTGACCAAGACGGCAGCTACCATCTCTTAGTGTTTTGGTGGCTTCCTGATAGGTTGCCACTACCTCTTTGTTTTTTTGGCCACTTCCTGAGTGGGAAGCCCCCAAAACATTAAGAGGTGGCAGTAGCACTAACTGGCCACCACCCCTTTCCTCCTCCTCCAAAGGCTTTTATTGATGGCGAAGCCACCAGATTGTGAAGACTCCACCTCCTCCTATTCCAGGAGTAACCCCTGGTATTAAGGCATCTAGCTATTTTGCTGTCTAGGGACTCTACTCTTCTTAAAGAACTCATGTCTGGAGTGAAAATATCATAAAAATATGATTAAATAAGGTAAAATGTACGTTAATGTTAGTTAATGCTCTCAACAGTTGCTGCAGCAACTGTTACCCTGCACAAACCCGATCCCATCTGATCTTGGAAGCTAAGCAGGGTTAGGCCTGGTTAGTACTTGAATGGGAGACCACCTGCGAATACTGGGTGCTGTAGGCTTATACCACAGTCTTTCGAGACTGAAGGTTGCCAACCAACCATGCTCTCAGATGTCATTAAAGAACATGGAACAGCCAGAGTTCTGAGAACTCTGTGAATTGAATTGGAGGGCAGGAAACTTGAATATGTTTTCTCCACTGTACCAAGTTCACTTATCCATCAGACTGAAGGTAGCATATCCATTGCTGTATCACTTTCAGGCTGACTCAAAATCAATGAGAGCTTCACTCATTAGGACCTCCTGTCATGTCTATGACATGATAGACACTGACATGCAAATGCCCTCCTTGCCACAGGTCATGTTCACCACCTGCAGACAGGGTCAGCTCCCACTGTCATGGAATCCTTGCAAAGGCACTTCTGATGTTTTCACTGAGCACAATAAGGCTATTGTTCGTATATGAGATACAGTAACCTTCCTATGCCTAATGACATAAATCAGCAATCTTGTGTCACTTTGCCCCCCCCAACTAAAGATACATCATTGTCGCCATCTCTTGCATGAGCTTCAACATTATTTTAATTAATTCTTCACAAGACAGTCAGAACAAAAGTAATTAAGTAACCAGAGTCCCTAATGTGGATTCTTGGTGTGTCTGTGTATCTCTCTGTGTGGTTTTGTTGCTGTGACTGCCTGATTGCTCATGCCCCAAGGACAATGGATTTTCAACAGATACACCAGAGACCACGCAGCAGGCAGCCATCAGAGCAACAAATGTAGCTCATGCCGTTTAACCTGGATCAGAAAAGGAATGGGGCTGTCATTTTCAGGAAGGATTGTGAGCAGTTAAACACCTTAAACCAGAGGTTCCCATACTTTGGGTCAGAACCCGCCAATGGATCACAACCCATTTTTGGTGTGCTGCACACAGGCGAGCTGATAGCTGACAAGAAAAACATATTGATCGCTATGGAAATTGAAAGAAGCAACATGTGCATGTTTACTCTTGAGCTGATAAAAAGAGCCTTGGTCTACTTCTAAAAGCAGGCTGAGGAGAATGCAAAGTTTGGGTCAGTTTGTAAGCATGTTCTAATGTGGGCTGTCCTTCCAACTCTGGGGCCAAGGAGCCGGGTGATCCTAGCATAAGGCAGTAAATGCTGCTGTCTGCCTGGAGGAGGAGGCACTGGCAAAGCTGCCACAGCCTGTGCCCCTTCTCTAGGGAAAAACCTTATCTAGGGAAAACCTGTGGTGCAAGGTACTCATGGCTGAATTCTCAATGGAGGAGGAGGAGGAGGCACTGATGACTTCATGCCACCCATTCCAACTTCTGTGGAGGCTTCCCTTGAAGGAGAGCCAAGCATTCCCTTGGATTCACCAAGCATCAGTGTAGGTCCTTGCATGGATATAGGCCAGGGCTTCCTGGCATGTGCCCCTTCACCCCTTTACCCGGCAGCTGATGTGGTGGCTTAGGGCAGAGACTCCCAAATTGTGCGCAGCAACAAGCTCACATGGGCAATCTAGGATGTCCCCTGCAGCCTCTTCTTCCTGGCTGTCCCAGGTGCCACCATCTTGGATGGTGTGAGATCTCACATCATCCAACATTGTGGCACCCAAGAGAGCTGGGAAAAAAGAGGCTACCATGAAAGAAGAGTCCCACGACCATAGTAAGTTTGAGAACTGCTGGAATGGGGAATAAAGTGTCTGAGACCTGATTCAAGAAGCCACCTCGTGAAGCTCAGATTTCAAAATATTAATTGCTGGCGAAGTGAAGAAGAAAAACACATTATTTTTGTTTTAGCTCCGTATCTGCCTGAAGATTGAAATAGCGGAATGAATTCTTCTTATGATCATGTCTCCTTTTACAGTACGGATTGATTTAACTAGAAAAAGACCTGCTGCCTTAGAGGATTTCCACCAACGATTGTTTACCTCACAGGCAAATATCTTCCATGGCCTGGTATCCACAGGAATATTGATATAAGCAAAGGAACATTTTTTTCCACGTTTTCTGATTAATGCCAACCATCAGGTGTTGTGCATAAAATCTCATTAGTGTTTTGATTTCATTCAACATCCCTTTCAAAGGATGCTTCATTACCATGCAAATAGAATAGGCCTTGTTTCCAGCCTGGCTAATTGCCACCAAGTATTACACTAAGAATCAAATTCTCTTCTAACATGCACCCTGTGCAGCCTAATCAAAAGCAACTGAACGTAGTCTTTAGTAGTTAGTTCCATCTCAACTCCTTATGTTCTGTAGGCAAAATGTCAGTTGTATCAGACATGGTGTCATGTCCATGGCGGGAGGAGGCCCCTGCTCTGGGGTCTGTACCGAGTGTGAGGGGCTTACCCGGTCTAGGCGCGGTGGTCGGCTGTGAAGTAACGCACAGGACGCAGGTAGGACAGCTTTACACAGACGGTTTAATTGAGTCAATCTCTTTACATTCATGGGGCTCGTTGTTTCACGGCCCCCTTCAGTCTACGCTGACAGATGCCGGCGTTGGCGGAGCGGTTCTGGCCCCGTTCCTTCAGGTTCCTGGGAGTTGGGAATCCAGGCTTCCTGGCCCGGGTCCCTCTACCCTGCGCCTACGTTCAGGAGACCTCTGCCCTGGCCAGCAGGGATCTGGCTGGCTGGCCCTGGGATGGCCCCCAACCCTTGGTGTTGGCTCCCTTCTCCGTTCATACTCCAGGTTTGTAGTTGGCATTGAGTGCCCCTCTCGACCACCATGGCTCTCCAGGGTATGCCCCTTGGGACTGGGCAGGCCCTGGGTCCTGGAGGTTCTGGCCCCAACCTCCTGTCTCTGTAGCTGACCGTAGTCTCCTCCCTACGGAGGCCTCTCTCCTTTCCCCTTGGCCGGGGGTCACCCTTTCCCTCGGGCTTCCTCCTGGCCTTCCACCCCTCTGGCGAGTAGTGACCTCCCTCTTCCCTCTCCAGCTCCCTTATGAGGCTTACCTCCGGCTGGCCTGACCCCACCCCTCGTTCCCACGTGTCTTCCTGCTCCCAGCTGCTCCTTGTCCCTACTCCCCTGTAGATGTCCTGCCCAGGCCTCCAGTCCTGCTGACATTTGGGGCTTCCTCCCGAGTAGACCTTGTCTCCCGAGGAAACCCTTGTGTCTATGGAACTCCAGGCCACCTGAGCCGGGCCCAGGTGACACATGGGTTAGTCCATTTGCTATTTCCCTTGCCCTGTCTTGATGGATTCACTACAGTGAGTTCTGCTTGAGGAACTCAAGCAAATAACATATTATTTGGAGTCTTGAGGTTGACCATATGCCCACTTGACCCTAGGTCATCCTGGCTGGGGGCAGTGTTGAATGGGGGAGGTGATGCTTCCTCCTGAACAGTAGAACCAGGAGACATCCACCAAAATTGAGTGTTGGGAGCGTTGGGACAGACAAAAGAAAATATTCCTGTACCCAGCATGTAATTAGTCTCTCAAATGCTTTGCCACAGGAAGTAGTGATGGCATCTTGCCTAGATGCCTTAAGAGGGGATTGGACAGATTTCTGGAGGAAAAGTTCATTACAGGTTACAAGTCATGGTAGGTATGTGCAAGCTCCTGGTTTTAGAGGTAGGCTGCCTCTGATTGCCAGATGCAGGGGAGAGCAACAGGCTGCAGGTTGTGTCTGTTGTCTTGTGTGCTCCCTGAAGCATTGGTGGTCCACTGTGAGATACAGAAAGCTGGACTAGATGGGCCTTCAACCTGATCCAGCAGGGCTCTTATGTTCTTATGCCTCTATGAGGGAGGGCAATTTTGCATCTATGCTCTAGGACAGTATCTCATCCACCATTTTTGGGCAAGGTGGCCAAGCAGAAGGTGGTGACTCAGTCCCAAGTTTTGTTTGTTTCTTTGCTTGTTTTGTTGCTTTGTTTTTTCCTTGTTGATTTGAATAATCTCAATCCTTTCCAGCTTGGTTTCGGGTCGTGTTTTGAACCAAAACAGGCTTGGTCACCCTGGTTGATGAACTTTGTCAGCAAAGAGACAGGTAATGTATCTCTATGGGTTCTACTGACCTCTCAGCAGCGCTTGATACCATAAACCACGATATCTTTCTGGTCCTCCTGGTAAGGTTGGTGTTGGGAGACACAGTGCTAAGGTGGTTTTGCTCCTACCGGTCAGGTACATACCAGAAGGACGCACCGGGAGACTACAGCTTACCTGTTGAATTATAGGGCCCCATAGGGTTCCATCTTGTCCCCCATACTATTTAATATCTATATGAAGCAACTCAGAAAAGTCAATCAATGGCTGGAATATGGTACCATCAGTATGCAGACACCTGATTCTACTTCTTCTTTCCAACTGGTACCAGGAAAGTGTGGAGGCCTTGAACCAATGACTGTCAGCTGTGAAAGACTGGATGTGGGCTAATAAATTAAAAAATAAAGATGTTTCTGTTCCATCAGGCCATTTATTGATTTGCTCTTAATTGTTGCCCCTCTTCTTTTCCTTGCCACCTTTTATTTTATGCTTCTTTCAGTGATTGATGGTGTTTATTTGTATCGGTTTCTGTATTTTTATCTACCCCCGTGAGCCTTGGCAGTCCCATATCAAGTTTAAAAAATGCTATAAAAATATTGTAAATAAATATATGACTTAAAACCCAAAACGCTAGTAATTGTTTTGGCAAGTAAGGTTCAATATGCCCCAAGTTACTGTATGATGCTGTGTATGTAGCTCTTGCAGTGAAAGCCACTATTGTCATCACAGCAGTGAAAGTACATACATATGCATGTAAATGTACATAGGATCAGGCTGTTAGTGTTTTTGGTTTTTTTTTTGCATCGGTAATAAATCCACATCCAAAACTGCTCATCCTTGGCAATTTATCCTGTTATCCTAAGCAAGGAACAAACACATCAAAATCCACAGATATGTCAACAATTACATAACTCTCATGCATTTAAAAAAAAATAGCATCAGTATTCAGAAGTAGAAAGAGAAAACTAGTGGAATGAAACCATCAAGTTGCATATGTAGATTTCAAGATCATCCGAATTTCAGCTCCAGTAGCTAAAGGCATAGTCTATATTTGATTTTTTATTTTTTTTTACCATGTACACCACTGGGAGGCCTTCGGTAATAATCTCTCCAGCTAGCAAAACTTGTTTTTCTTTAGCTATCATCAACCAGCCCAGCTGTCATCCATAATCTTTCTGATAATGTGAGCTGCTATAATACCCCAGGACTCGATTATTTTTGTGCAAAGTTTGTTGAAATCTGGCCAGAAAGACCAGTCAACAGATCTGGATTCTCGAGTGAAATTACAGCTTTAATTAACTGAAGACAGAAGCATTTTCTGTGGCATTTTCCCATTTGGATAAGCTGGTAAAAATGTTGTTTGGGGCGGGGGGGGGGGCGGCAAAATGAGAACACCATTCAAACAAGCAAGCAATACCCCCACCCTTAATGATATTCATTGTATCTCCATGCCCAATTCGTTGGTATATTTAAGCCATGCGGCTTCACATTCTGAAGGCATCACCCCAGGGGATCCTTCTCCCCAAGCTATTTTCTCAGAGCTATGTCTATCTATACTGTATGCATATACGGGGATAAGGAACAAGAAAATGAAATACAGGGCAGGGGATCAGAAGCTGAAAGAACTCATAAGAAAATAAATGAGGAGAAACATGATGGGCAAAATAACGCAGTAGAATGCAAGGGAACAAGGAAGCACAAAACTGCAACCTAGATCAGAAAGTCATCTCTGAATAAAACTCCCAAGAATGATTATAAGTTTATGCACACATGTACGTGGGAGTAAGCCCCATTGAACTGAGTGGAGCTTACTTCAGTGAAAATATACATAGTGCTGGGCAGTCAGGCATCCATATTGTTATTTCTAATAGGTACGGGGACATTAGTGGAATTATTAGGGTTTGCAGCAACTGTTACCCTGCACACCCCTGATCTTGTCTGATCTTGGAAGCTAAGCAGTGTTAGGCCTGGTTAGTATTTGGATGGGAGACCGCCTGGGAGTACCAGGTGCTGTAGGCTTATACCATAGTCTTTCGAGACTGAAGGTTGCCAACCATTCGGGTTTGCAGCACCCAGTATGGGAGGCCAGCGTGTCACCCCTATGATGGTCCATGCAGTGGGTGACTCAACACCCTAAGCGGTGGGTGTGGTGATGCCCTATCACCACCACCTCTGGCGCTATCCTTTGCTATCCTCTTTACTATTCTTTTTACTATTCTCCAAAGCCAAATGTATTATGAATTCAACATTCAAACTGTATCCTCATGGTATACTGCATATTGCATATTTCTCTTTCAGGAGGAGCTTTGATTGAATTTGGAACATGTGAGACCTCGAAATCAGCATGAGGGCACTGCTGGAGGCTGGAGTAGGTCTGTAGCCTGTACTCAGGATATCAGGCCCAGTTCCTAACATTAGGAACATAAGAACAGCCCCACTGGATCAGGCCATAGGCCCATCTAGTCCAGCTTCCTGTATCTCACAGCGGCCCACCAAATGCCCAGGGAGCACACCAGATAGCAAGAGACCTGCAAGGCCTCCTGGGAATTGTAGTTTAAGAACATAAGAACAGCCCCACTGGATCAGGCCATAGGCCCATCTAGTCCAGCTTCCTGCATCTCACAGCGGCCCACCAAATGCCCAGGGAGCACACCAGATAGCAAGAGACCTGCAAGGCCTCCTGGGAATTGTAGTTTAAGAACATAAGAACAGCCCCACTGGATCAGGCCATAGGCCCATCTAGTCCAGCTTCCTGTATCTCACAGCGGCCCACCAAATGCCCCAGGGAGCACACCAGATAACAAGAGACCTGCAAGGCTTCCTGGGAATTGTAGTTAAGAACATAAGAACAGCCCCACTGGCTCAGGCCATAGGCCCATCTAGTCCAGCTTCCTGTATCTCACAGCGGCCCACCAAATGCCCCAGGGAGCACACCAGATAACAAGAGACCTGCAAGGCTTCCTGGGAATTGTAGTTAAGAACATAAGAACAGCCCCACTGGATCAGGCCATAGGCCCATCTAGTCCAGCTTCCTGTATCTCACAGCGGCCCACCAAATGCCCCAGGGAGCACACCAGATAACAAGAGACCTGCAAGGCTTCCTGGGAATTGTAGTTAAGAACATAAGAACAGCCCCACTGGATCAGGCCATAGGCCCATTTAGTCCAGCTTCCTGTATCTCACATCGGCTCACCAAATGCCCCAGGGAGCACACCAGATAACAGGAGACCTGCATCCTGGTGCCCTCCCTTGCATCTGACATAGCCCATTTCTAAAATCAGGAGGTTGCACATACACATCATGGCTTGTAACCCATAATGGATCTTTCCTCCAGAAACTTGTCCAATCCCTTTTTAAAGGCGTCCAGGCCAGATGGTGTCACCACATCCTGTGGCAAGGAGTTCCAGAGACCAACCACACTCTGAATTAGGTTAAGAGATTTTTCCCCTATCAGGCAGAAACTGAATATACCTAACAGAAATATAAGAACAGAACATAAGAACATCTCTGATGGATCAGGCCATAGGCCCATCTAGTCCAGCTTCCTGTATTTCACAGTGGCCCACCAAATACCTCAGGGAGCACACAAGAGAACAAGATACTTACATCCCGGAGTAGTGCACAGCATCACTCAAACACAAGCTATGTAACCCAGAAACAAACTGATTCCTGAATCACTCCTGTTGAATATTAAACAGTAGTCATCACCCAGTTTTTTTCCGGTGATCATAAGGTATCGTTTATTAGTAACCTTTATACCAACCCTAGAAAGAAAATGAATCCTCAAAATGAAATTATTATCATTTCTGAAAGGAGTTGTATCAGAAAGTGGTCAAGTAAGGCACAGGCCAAGGGCCACGCACATCAGAGGACCAACTCAGCCTGGCCAACCCCTGACGCCCCCCCCAAGTGCTATGAGTCAGCTGACAAACTTCTCTGCTGCTTCACCCAGCAACCCAACCTACAGGTGGGGTTCTCGCCACCAAACTATAGCTCATGTGCTGTAACAAATTACTTTATGGCACGTTTGCGACAGTCTTGCCCAGAGTCCAGTTAGGACTGAGCCAACAGTGGATCAAATGTCCTAAAGTCAAAGGGTAGAAATCCAAATGAATACACACAGAAGCAAGTTATCAAGTTATCTATCAAGTTATCACTGATATAATATTGTCTCTCTGATACTCCAGTTTTGTCTAGCTGCAGCATAAAAAGTTGGGAACTTCATCAAGCTTCCACCGGAATGGAGCAAGTAGCTGTTTATTTCTGTCTATTTCCTTTCTGATAGGAAATTTGCAATTCAATACATTATTTTTGCAATTTTGGTTGGAGAAGGGGCCTACAAATTTATTCTAATCCAACATTCCTTTAAAAAAAAACAACCATATTAAAATTCAGGGGGGGGAAAAACCCCACAACTTTGGGTTCTTATTTTTCTGGGTTTATCATGTATTCATGTAGTTAGTGTGAGCAATGAATAGTTTTAGTTGAGCAATTCTGTGTCCTCAGGGTTTTCTTCCCCAAGTCATTTTCACAGCAGCTTTGATAGGAAATCCTCTGAGAGATGAACTGGAAAAATAAACCACAAATCAGGGCGCCGAGAGAGATGAACCATAAGAAGAAGAAAAAATATGAAAGTAGGATGCAATAAATAAAGCAGCTGGGTTCATGAATATGTTGAGGAGGCTCACACACCTCCAAGCAATCTGCATTCGTAAAGCCAACTCATGGGGTTGAACAGAAGTTTCAGACAAAGTTAGCACCGAAGAGGCAAGAGTGAGAAGGAGCAGATATATGTTAATATTGGGGATGAGCCAAAACGACGCCAAAGTTCTCACAAACATTTAAAGCACTGTAGGAAAAAAAACAACACTGGTCTTTGTATTGATTTTGGCCACTCCTTCTGAACACGTTTGCCTATTTATTTATTTTGCCCCTTGCCACTTTCAATGACCATCACGTATCCTCAGTGACATACAGCCCAATCCTAAACTGCCCGGGAGCAGGCAGGAGGATTGGGGCTGAAAGTGGCTCAGTCTGGGGCAAGTGGAATCGCTTCAGCACACAGCAGCTCCAATAGGGCTACTTGGATCTGCGCCACCTCAAGAAGTAGCGCAAATCCAAGCAACCCGGTACTGCCCTGGACCACCCGGGGTTAGGATCTGGCACAATTGCCAGATCTTGGCCCACTCCCTGCCCACTCGCCCCAAAACGCCTCCCTCCTGCCTCCTCCCCGCCCTTCCCATGCCACTGCCCCCCCAGATCCCTGCATCAGCCAAGCTCGGCCAACACAACTCACCCTCTCCCTGAGGACCATGTCAGTGTGAGGAGACCGACACACATCCATGCACCAGCCTCTCACCCCAACAAGTGGTGCAAAATTGCTTGACAGCACTTTTGTGACACTCCTGGGCTGGCACTTGCGTTGGCCAAAGGGTGCATTAGGGTTACCCCCATAGTCATATATCCAGACCTGACAGGCTATGTAGAATCATGGGGTCATCTTGTGCACTGCCCCCATTGTCCTCACTGACCCCCTGTGACATCACCATATCAGTCAATCGTACCTGAACACCAGCTCATTCATCATGTGACTCCCGGGTGGATTGCCTCATTCTTGTAGACTCTCAAAAGCACCTAGTATATTGCTCAAGACAGTGGCGCAGCTAGAGGGTGTGCAAAGCACTAAGTTTGGCAGGAAACCTCACTGCAGCGTGCAAATGGCCGCTCCCCTTCAGAGCCATTCCAGGCAGGGGTAGCAAAACGGAGGCAGTAACCTTGACTGCCCATGCGCTCCATCCTGCATTAGCCTCCATTTTGCTCCCCCTGCCCAGAATGGCTCCAAAGGGGAGGGGGAGAGGCCTCTTGTACACTGCAGTGAGACTCCCTACAAAACTTAGTGCTTGGCACCCCCTCTAGCTACACCACTGGCTCAAGATGCCTTTCATTGCCTTTAAATCTAGAGTGTGCATTGTGGCACAAGCTTTTGGGGAACAAGCACCTACAAACGGCTCAAGCCGTGATCAATGCGTTTGTTTTTATGGTAACTGCAGAGCTCTTTGCTTTTTTTTAGAAAGAGCTTACAAATTCTCCACATAGCAAAGCACAGGCAAGCGTAACGCTGCGAACACTGGGAGCTTCTCTTTCTGTAACTAGAGAGGTTCTTTTATCACTAATTACAAGCTCTCTGGGGAAATATTTTCCTTTACAGTACAAGATTATCCAGATGGGCTCGAACTGGATCCCAGGAAAGATAGTTATGACTGACAGTTTTTAAAAAAGGGGAAAAGCCTCAGTAATTGCAAACAAAAAGATTTATATGGTCTAGGCAGGCTGTCCGCTGAAGGTACCATTCTCTGCTGAGCTCATTTGCGGCTGCATTCAGTTCAGGTTGAGCTGGCATTGGAAGAACATAACCCAACTGGCACAATTGGCTCTTGTTCAGATATGTTCACGTCCTTCTTCCATCCGACATCAGAGCTTTCTACGAAATAATCCATCTTTAATGGAGACAAAAATGTGCAACTGATCTGGGCCAAAAAAATAAGAAGGCTATGGCATCTTGGGACACGCAGTGAAACCGAGATTGATTCTATACCCTCAGCCGATCATGAAAAATTTACCAAAGGCTTTGAAGGTGGAACAAACAAAAAACGACAGACGAAATTGGTGATTCAGCCCAAATCAATATCTGTTCTAATAGTCTATTTCTGCTTTAATTTAAATTATGCACGTACTGCAATAGAAATATTTTGTGTTAATAAACATGCTTGTAATATATTTTATATTTTCAAATATATATGTAATACATAATGTGTGTGTATACACACACACACACACACACACACACACACACACACACACACACACGTTGGCATCCTTTAGTCTCGGAAGACTATGGTATCGCACTCTGAATGGTGGCTCTGGAACAGTGTCCTCTCCAGTACGTGAAGCCTGGGTAAAGTAGGTATGGAGGATAGGCTGTTACCCATGCAGCAAATCCCCCCTCTCCACGTCACTGAAATGGTCCAATGGAAAGGCAGAAGCCAATACGGTTGGTTCCAGCGGCGTCACAGGAGTTGCCAGAACGTGACTGTGTTCAGCCATGAACTGCCTCAGGGACTCCGGCTCCTGATTTTGCCTCGAGGTTGACTCCTGAAGCCTTTTCCTTAACTGGATGTAGCTACAAGGCAGTGGAGGTTTGGGATCAGAGTTTTCCTTCTCTCAGATGAGCTGCCTTCCCAGGCTGATGAGCCCCATCTACCCGGTATATGTAATATACAGTACGTATATATGTGATATATCTTTATATTTTCAAATATAGGCAGGAGGTGTGGTCTGGAGGTTGAGCAGCTGACCTTGCAAGATCAGCTTGGGTTTCACCTTGGATGGGAGACTGGAAACCACTGGCTATAGATGAAGGAATGCGGACTGGCGAAAAATGGATAACACCCTGTGAACCAGGCTTAGGCGTGTTTTGCAGCTACCCAAGAAAGCTTTGGAAGTGCAAGAGTGGTGTAGCCAGAACGATTGCACCTTGAAGGGAGAAATGGAGGATCCTATGAGTTTCTCTCACAAAATAATGCTTGTAAAAACCCCATTTCAAAAATGGGGTTTATGTTCAGCCTGCCTGTGCAAACCGCCTTGAGTCTACGAGACTCAAGTCTATGAGTCTTTGAGAAAGGCGGTATATAAATACTTGCGATATATATAAGGCAGTGTATATAACTAGTGTAATAAATATATAAAAATCTGAAATCCTAGACAGGCACCATCAAGTGGCATAGCTAGCTAAAGCGCTAAGTTTTGCAGGGAGCCTCAGTGCAGTGTGCAAGGTGCCCCCTCCCCTTCAGAGCCATTCCAGGTGGTGGGAGGTAAACTGAGGTGTACGTTCCAAAGGGGATGGGGATGGGGAGGGGTGCATTGCCCACTGTGGTGAGACTCCCTGCAAAATGTAGTGCTTTGCACACCCTCTAGCTACTCCACTGGCACCATCCATTTCTGTTCCCCATGATCTGCCTTGATATCAGGTTATGTAACTATCCCACTCTGTCACAGGGCTTGTAACCCATGATGGACTTTTCCTCCAGAAATTTGTCCAGTCCCCTTTTAAAGGCATCCAGGCCAGATGCCATCACCACATCTTGTGACAAGGAGTTCCACAGACCAACCGCACACTGAGCAAAGAAATATTTTCTTGTGTCTGTTCTAACGCTCCCAACACTCAATTTTAGTGGATGTCCCCTGGTTCTGGTACTGTGTGTGAGAGAAAAGAACATCTCTCTATCCACTCTATCCATTCCCTACAGGATATTGTGGACTTCCTAGATGCAACTGGTGGGCCACCGTAGGAAATAGGATCCAGGTATGGATGGATGTTTGGTCTGTTCCAAGAGAGCTATTCTTACATTTGTAAGTTATGTTATTGTGCAAACCAAACTGAACAAGGACTTAGACTTCAGGATTGTCATCGCAAGGTTCGTTAAGGGCTTTTTTCCCCTGCTTGTTTGTTTCAACTCCTGACATCTATCATTTAGGCTGCAATCCTAACCACACTTTCCTGAGAGTAAGCCCCATTGAACAAAATAGGACTTACTCATGAGTAGACTTGGTTAGGCTTGTGCCCTCAGTCACACAACAGGACCAGAGTCTGCACTCCAACTACAAAAGCCAGGTTGGCCTTTAAGCACAGAAAACCTAAAACCGCACAGGAGGAGTTTGGAATTAGTATTTCA
The DNA here is from genome assembly GCF_035046505.1 of Tiliqua scincoides. NCBI lineage: Eukaryota > Metazoa > Chordata > Lepidosauria > Squamata > Scincidae > Tiliqua > Tiliqua scincoides. The sequence goes on along the minus strand of NC_089821.1, from coordinate 7,475,224 downwards.
GAAAAAAGGTGAGGTATGTTAATGCTGCTGATAATGTTTCCGACGAAGAATGAGTTTCTGTCATTGATTTCTTGTTTAATTTATACGGCACGTATCGAGAATAAAAAATTAATTTTCATTTAATTTTAATGCACTGGTGTATTTAATTTTGGAATAATTAAGCCTAGAGAGGATACATCTCTGGAGCTGGTTCTCCTTGGGTAGTTAAGCTGTGTGCTGCACATCTTTCTCTACCTACTCAGGGCAGAGTCCTCGGAGAAGAACTGAAGATAAATTATTATTGGAAGCTTATTTGATGACAGGAGAGATTACAAATGCTATTAAAGATTTAGCAGTTGGAGGAAAGATGATGGAACACCAGACAAGCTCTTTATTTTATTTTATTTTATTTTTTTAAAGTTGCCTTAGGGTAAGTATGTATGCACTACTATTGTTATAAGTAGGGTGTTGATGTGAATGTGTGACTTGAGGGGCAAGGCTTTCGCCGACGCTTCCCAGATTCATAGATTGATCCTCAATACACGTCTAAAATGCGTCATAATGAAGTGAAGAGGGGGGAGGGGAAAGAAATGCAATGGCACAATCAAGCCATGCTGTACATGTGTCTCTAGTGCTCTAGTGTCACATTGGGATGCTTCCCTACATGCTGCTCCTCTGACTGACTTCCCAGATTGTGGGGAGCTGAATTATCTGAACAGGTTTCCAAAGTGTAACAGATGCATCAGGAAGCGCAATGCTGGTGCCAGGTTGTCAAGCACTGGGCCCATCTGGTGACACCACCTGCTACTTTCCGATGGCCCTCTGGAAGGAGGTACCACTGTCACCAGTACTGAGGGTTCAGGGGTTGTCCCAACCAGAGGCATAGCTAGAGGGGGTTCAAAGTGGTAAGTTTTGCAGGGAGCCTCATTGTAGCAGGCAAAGGGCCCCTCCCCTTTGGAGCCATTTTGGGCGGTGGGAGCAAAACAGGGCCCCTTGTACGCTATGGTGGGGCTCCCTTCAAAAGTTACACCACTGGACCCAACCAAATGTGATGGGCAGTGGACCTTATCCAGTGTCCAGCCAGCCAACCCATGATGCCATCCTTGAAGAGTTTCATGTTTTTCTTTTTTATTGTTTCAGAATTCCGTACAGTACACTCTGCATGAGCACAGTTGAACATTCATTCTTTTTCAATTCCTTGTATTCACTTAAGTTGGCAATCCTAACCAACTTTCCTGCACTGACATAGCTGTGCCAGCGTGGTGTGTACTGCATCCTGCAGCGGAGAGGCAGTCAAGGAGGCCTCCAAAAGGTAAGGGGATGTTTGTTACCTTACCTTGGGGGCTGCACTGCAGCAAGGTCAGTTGGTTAGGATTGCACCCCTAAGTCTTTTCCACTCCTGCACAATTCTGGGGCACACTTACACATTGATGAAAACCATGAAAAAGAATTATTGATGTGATTGTACATTGCTCCGGTATGTCAGTTTCATCAGTAATGCAGAGGGGATGTAAGAGTTTTCTCTTCTGCTAAGCTATTGAATGAATAATGGGTTTCTGTGGCAGTTTTGTTTAATTCATGTATTTTTTTAATTGGATGCAAAGCATTTTGAACAGCAACACAATGTATAAGTGTTTTAATAAACTGAATAAACAGATAGAAACGCAAATGAACTGGAAGCTGCAAAGGTTCAAATTCCAGAATTTATTTTACAAGTTTTTCTAGTTAAACTGGTATTTGGGAGGAGTGGAATAGATACCAGAGGAAAACGGTCAAATAATAAGGGAATGGAACAGGGGAAATATTTTTTCTATGCTGACTCAAGAAGAATGAAACATCTGCAAAGATTAGGAAGAACTCAACAAAATCAGAATCATGAATTGTCCCATCTGCAGAAATTGTGTGGGCATCTGTCAGAGGTCAACTGTGCAAGCAACATACTTGAGACACCATGACTCTATGAGGCACAAATGGATGAGCAGTAGGACGACAGGACAAAGGACCTCAAACAAGGTTAGCTCAGGTATTCGTGACAACTGTCCTTGGTAAATTGCTCTCCTCCTCCTACTTGAGAGTCACTCCACTGCCACCTCATGAAGACTGTGGACACAAAGATGGTCTCGGGGTCAGCAGTTGTCACATCTGAAGGCCCCAGGCCCTCCTTAGCTGTCCAACCATGCCATCCCCTGACATCAGTCCTGATTCTTGGGCATGCACTTTACTTGGGAGAGCTGCAGTGGATGAGGAATAAATATCCACCACCCTACCAGACATGGAGAAACATGAAGTCCTCAGGCAACAGCAGAAGTAGGAAAGCCGGACAATGGATGTGGAGGAAGGTGACCCAAACAGCAGGAAGGACTAAAGTTCACCAGCTTGCAAATTTGGTGAGGATTATACCGGATTACTTAGTAGATAGGTTACCAGTCTAGGCACTGAAAAAGCCTGTAAACCTGAATCAGGTTTCCCATAATTTCAAGGGTTCCTATAAAATTAGTAAGAAAGAAGGAAAGGGAGTAAGACATCTCATTTTGAGTAGAAAAACAAAGCAGAATAAAGCTGCTACACTGAAGTGCTTTCTCTGAGATTTATTTGGCCTTATCAAATTTGGAGCCACGAAAGAAGAATCCAACAGCTGTTGGCAGCCTAAAACAGAAGCCAAACAGCCTCTTTAAAAGTTTTATGGTTTTCTCTCCCTTCCTTCCACCACCAGCTATTTTCTTTATTTCATCCCATGACAGTCTAGAATAGAACATGGGGGAAAACTCTGTTTGTAATATTAAAATTAAAACAACTCGACTACAAACTTTCCATTTCTGTCTTTAAAACACACATACACAAAATAATATAATGCTGCAAGTATAATGCTGGTATACTGCCTCTTAAAATGCCATGCCCAGAGGCATCAGGATGAGAAAGGCTGCGTGAGAGACCTGGGAAAATGATTTTACTTTTGTAGAATCTTGTAAGAATATAAGAACATATGAACAGCCCCACTGGATCAGGCCATAGGCCCATCTAGTCCAGCTTCCTGTATCTCACAGCGGCCCACCAAATGCCCCAGGAGCACACCTGATAACAAGAGACCTGCATCCAGGTGCCCTCCCTTGCATTGGCATTCTGACATAGCCCATTTCTAAAATCAGGAGGTTGCACGTAAAGTTGTGCTGTACCATTAAGCTCTATGGTTTTGCACTTGGTAAACACTTCCTTCTCCTCCTTCAAGATGATACCCTTTCAGATATTCCCCTTAATCTTTTTCTCTCAATTAACCACCCCTTAATCTTGGTTCATAGTTGATGTGCTTCAGACCTTCAGTCATCTTCACATAAGAACAGCCCCACTGGATCAGGCCATAGGCCCATCTAGTCCAGCTTCCTGTATCTCACAGCGGCCCACCAAATGCCCCAGGAGCACACCAGATAACAAGTGACCTCATCCTGGTGCCCTCCCTTGCATCTGGCAACGAGAGTGGTTGAACCTGTAAGGTTGAGCCTGTGGTTGAATGGTTTGAAGCCTGGACTTGGACTGAAAAGAATCTAGAGTAAGTCACTGCCCAATTCTATCTGAGCCTTACACTGATGAATTTCATGGTCCATCAGTGTAAGTCTTCAGCCAATGGTGGGAATGCCACTTGGTGGGCTGTGGCCTTCATGGGCAACAGAAGCCTGCCAAACCTCCACCATCTCCCACCATCACCAGTCAGTTGGCAGTGAGGGAGGATGATGGTTGGGGTAGTTCAGGACAGGCATAAGTCAGATGCAAGAAGGGAAGGATCTTGGTGGCAGCCATGCACTCCGAGATCTTATTCTTCCCTTCTTGGCTCAGACCTGCCCCAGGGCTCTCCTCAGAAGGATACCAGCTAAAGATCTTGCAGAGGTCCGAGGAGTACCCGAGGAGGCCTGGAGGCCTAGAGTGTGGGTATGGAGTGAATAGTGTGGGCCCCAATGTAAGCTGTACTGGTTTTTCACCACAGTTTTGTGTACTGGGCTTTTTCCAGTGAGCTATACACAATAAATAGTTAAATTATTTGAAGGAGCCCAGTTTGTGCTGCCGTTCTCACATCTTCAATTGCTACCATCTTGGCGGTTCACACAGCTGCAAGAATATGATCACAATTAGAAAGCAAAGTGGAATTCATGTTAAAAGAAGTTGGAGGCCACATGGCATTTAAAAAGAAGATAATATTTCTAGAGCCCTTAAAAAACGTGACTAGAAAAATATAAGATTCTTAAGGCAAATACCTTTCTTTGCTTCCTGCTACAAGTTGGTGCCTCTGGGAAGATGACCAAGATGGTTCTGAGAGTCATTTGTGTTCAAACCCTTTCAAAGGGTGCCAAAAGTGAGTCAATCACACATTTCCTTGGCTCTGGCAGCTCCAGTTAGTCATCCTCTGCACCTGGGCCTCTGCTGAAAAGATCCCCATGGATTTGCCAAGAAACATCTTTTGATTTCCATGGGATTTGAACGTTTATCCCAACAGCGTTTGACAGAAAGTTCTGCTTAGCCAGTGGAGGAGAGGACTGCATACTAACAGGTTGTAAGAGAGGATACAAACAGGGGTACCAAAATGCACGTAGTGGAAAAAGAAATTCATTCTGGTCGTTAAAACGGCAGGCAGAGAACTAAAATCCAGCTCCTTGTCTAAGCTCCCGACACAGGAAATTGAACATGCAGACACACTAATACACCGGTTGCTTACAGTGCAGGAGGGAAAGTATTGAGACTGCAGCACAGAAGGACTCATCTTTGCAAATCTTGCCACAGCCCAATCCTGAAGCCAGTGACAGGTGCAGTAGAATCAAAACAGCTACCACTGCATCTAGCAGCGCTGCTGGAGGTCTCCTTGGAGAAAGCTTCAAGCCCCGCAATGGGGCTTCTCAAGTCTGTGCTGGCTATTTCTTTATCCTTCTGGCCTGACACGCAGTTCAGCATCTGGTGGCCTCCCACCCCAGTTCCTCCCCCTGCCCCATTCTGTCCACTCCCCAACTCCCCCCACACCGAAACTACTCAACACTAGCCAGCACTACTGGAGCACTGGTTGGTCAACCATGTGGCACTGAAGCTCAGCGCCAATTGGCACTGGCCCAGTGTCAGCAACCTCTCCTCTCTGGGTGCTGTGGACATGCCTTATGGCACGTTTGTGACACCCAGTGCCAGCACTGCAGCTCAGCGTCAACACTGAGGGTGTTCAGGATTGGGCCCACAGTCAGCATGCACCTCGCCTGAGAGTTGTGTTTCAGAGTGAGTACATAAAGTTAAAGCTGCAATCCTATTCACACTTACCTGGGAGTAAGCCCCACTGACTATAATGGGTCTTACTTCCGAATAGACATGCATAAGACTGGGCTCTAAATCATGTATGCTCAAAATTGCCTTGAGAATCCTGACATTAGGAAAATGCGTACTGGAAAATGGCAAGAAGCAGGCAGAACAACAGTTTCATTCTCCGATCTCAGGTTCCCTCCAGGGCATGTATAGTAAGTAGAGTGGGGGCAGGAGTGTTTAAACTGCTGGGTTTTGGTTTTTTGGTTTTTGGTTTTGGTCTGCTGACCCCACAAAGTTGAATTCCCACAAGTCTATCTCCTGCAAGATGCAGTCCGACTGTATCAAGTATTTTGGTCTCAGTGTGTAAATACTTGGTGAAGGAAGTCAGTTGATAACCTGCCGACTTAAACAAATTAAAACAATATGAAGACGCTTACAATTCATGTAAAAGTGTTTGTCATACGTCAACTTAGTGGCGCAAGGAAGATAATGATGGGATGATAAATTGGTGGTCATCAATGGCATGTTTCATAAGAACAGCCCCACTGGATCAGGCCACAGGCCCACCTAGTCCAGCTTCCTGTATCTCACAGCGGCCCACCAAATGCCCCAGGAGCACACCTGATAACAAGAGACCTGCAAGGCTTCCTGGGAATTGTAGTTAAGAACATAAGAACAGCCCCACTGGATCAGGCCATAGGCCCACCTAGTCCAGCTTCCTGTATCTCACAGCGGCCCACCAAATGCCCCAGGGAGCACACCAGATAACAAGAGACCTGCAAGGCTTCCTGGGAATTGTAGTTAAGAACATAAGAACAGCACCACTGGATCAGGCCATAGGCCCATCTAGTCCAGCTTCCTGTATCTCACAGCGGCCCACCAAATGCCCCAGGGAGCACACCAGATAACAAGAGCCTGCCGTGATTTTCCTCCTCTTTGCAGGAAAGGCAAGCCTGTCCTCCTTTCTCCATTCAGCCCAGGAGCTCGAGCTGTATCTAGAGCAGGAGGCAGAGAGCCTCTTTTATTGTTTTTCCAGTGCCAGAACTGATGTGCCGTTTGGCTCTCGACACCAGGCAGAGCACTCTTGCTGGATGATCACCTTCTTACTTTTTCTACTGAGTCAGCTCATCTACTAGGTTAACTCACATTAACATTAATGGGAGCAGTGCGGCTTCATCCAAGTGCTCCCACAGAAAATGTATGTATGTCACAGCCCCGAAGCATCTGCCTTGATTCTTATTTACAGCACGTACTGTGAAAACAGAGATGTGGTGCCTGCTTATAGGAAAATAAATAAGGCTCTCCTATATTTATCCTTGGAAAGTTCACCGTCTCTTTACCACTGGCAGCTGCAGTCGGAAACCAAAATAATTAATATTAAGTTAATTTAATACTGCCCATCAATGAGCCTTTGCTCACTCATTCCCATTGTACCAGTGCTACATAGCGTCCATACAAAGCATCATAGATCTCAAGCTGGGCCTCCAGTTTACCGCAACTTACCAGAAGAGGGAGCTGTCGATACACCAAGACATGTAACCATTGCTTTTGGTTGCCACCCAGGTACCTGGATCAGGAAGTCTGCTGTCTGTGACTCTATTTACAGGATGATCTGTCCAGCGAGCATGGGAATCAATGGTGCTTCACCTGACATCTTGAGCATAAATTCTCAGAACAAGTTCCTGCTGAATGACATGGGCTAGAGCAGTGGTTCTCAAACTTTTTAGCACCAGGACCCACTTTTTTAGAATGACAATCTGTCAGAACCCACCAGAAGTGATGTCATTAACCTGGAAGTGATGTCAAACCGGAAATGACATCATCACACAGGAAAAATTTTAATACCCCACAAATAACAAAATCAAATCTAATTAAGTAAATGATAAGTTTATATTAAGTATAATTTTAAACATTTATTTAAAATAAAGAAGAACTCTCCTAACCTCCCAAGTAGTTGCTGATCTGTTTTTAAAAAAAATTCCCCAAACATCCCAAAGTCTGCAACCCTTTCCACACTTACCTGGGAGTGTGGTAACCCCTATTGACTATCATGGTTAAAAGCATAGTAGCCTGTTAAAGGTACAGATCTGTAACATATCCTCAAATACAGTTGCATACCATGGTAGCATCAAGTCTAATATACAAAAAATAAAATAACCTTGAAATGAATGGGGACCCAACTGAAATTGGCTCGCGACCCACCTGGTGGGTCCTGACCCGCCGCTTCAGAAACACTGAGGAATGAGGAAACACGTTCCTCATGAGGAAAGGCTACGGCGTTTGGGCCCCTTCAGCCAAGAAAAGAGATGCCTGAAGGGGGACATGATTGAGACATACAAAATTATGCATGGGAAGGATTAAGTGGATAGAGAGATGCTCTTTACACTCTCACATAACACCAGAACAAGGGGACATCCACTAAAATTGAGTGTTGGGAGGGTTAGGACAGACAAAAGAAAATATTTCTTTACTCAGCATGTGGTCGGTCTGTGGAACTCCTTGCTGCAGGATGTGGTGACGGCATCTGGCCTGGAAGCCTTTAAAAGGGGATTGGACAAGTTTCTGGAGGAAAGATCCATTATGGGTTATAAGCCATGATGTGTATGTGCAACCTCCTGATTTTAGAAATGGGCCAGATGCCAGATGCAAGGGAGGGCACCAGGATGAGGTCTCTTGTTATCTGGTGTGTTCCTGGGGGCATTTGGTGGGCCACTGTAAGATAACAGGAAGCTGGACTAGATGGGCCTATGGCCTGATCCAGTGGGGCTGTTCTTATGTTATGTTCACTGGACTAGAAGCATGATTTTTGCTGAAGGTGTGCGATTTGATTCAGAACCCAGACAAGCCCTGGATCTAGGGAAATAATTTAGCTGCTTAGTGAGTGGTAGAGTATGGGCTGAAACAGAATCAGCAGGGATGGACCGAATGTGGCAGAATCGGCACATGAGGCTGGCAGACAATCTAGGCCAGATCGACCAGTAGGCTGAATCAGTATGAGAAACCTCTCCATGGTGTTCCTTCTTTCTCTGTTATTTCTCCAGCTGCCCCACAGAGCTCGCAAAACAGAGGCGAATGCCGGAGAAAAGATGTACATCTCCGTTTTGCTCTCATCGCCCAGAATGGCTCCAAAGGGGAGGGGCTGCTCGCACACCGTGGTGAGACTCCCTGCAAAACTTAGTGCTTTGCACCCCACTAGTTAAGTCACCGATTGGGCCGTAATTGAGGTACAATGGTATGAGGAACAGGGTCAGTCCCTTTCCCCCTACTACTTCATGTAATTGAGATTCAGGTTGCATATCGACTTGGTACTGTGAAGTGCACTCCTTCTAGCTACTTTCTTGCCTGTACTTTAGCTGCTTTCTGTCTGTGTCCTTCTTTGCCCACTCCCCGGCCCGTCTGGCACCAATCTCGGGTGTGAAATTGATGAAGGAAAATGGAAGGCACGCAGCTTCCAAACAGCCTCCACTCAGTCCACACATTCTCCAATTTGTTTGGTTCTTACGGACACGAAAGATGCCTGTCAGCAAGTTGAATGCAACATGTGTTTGCCACCAGCAATTTCTTCTCGCTTCTCTTGTGACAGTGATCAAGCAGGAAAATTGACTAGGTTATTTTAATTTCATCTGTGCAAGGAGAAAGAACACTTTGTTTTTCAGCAGCAGCTCAGGTGTCAAATTAGTAATCACAAAAAACCCACAGCTCAGGTATTAGCAGAGAAAAAGTCTGCCTGACCAAAGCCCCCAACATACACGCACAACATTTTCAGCATTGCAATAAACTACCATGATCTGTTACATAGATCACTGAACAAATGCAGTTCTTCTTTTGATCTATGGTAATGTTTGGTGTAATTCATAATATAAGTGAAATAATAAGTGTATAATAAATGAAAAGTTTATCGTTGCCACTTGCTTGTTGCCTATTATTTACATGTTCTCAGAGCCATTGGATAAGCTGCTGTGATGTCATAGAATGTTCATGTCCATTCAGGATTAATGACAAATGGGGCTGTTTTTTTTCCCCAGGAAAAGGCACATCATATGGCTAAACCAGTGCTTCTCAAATTTTTTAACACCAAGACCCACTTTTTAAAATGACAACCTATCACGACTCACTATACAAATAAAAGGAAATCTAGTAAGAAATATTTATTAAGTAATAGTAATTGGGGTTCAGTGCTTCCAAGACGGCTAGACACCTTAAGTATAGTATACGTGTGTGTACAGACATTTGCTATACTCTCCCTAGAAATGGACTCCCTAGAAACTCCCTGTTCCTCCAAATGTTTACAGTCATTCCACAGTACTCAGAAGGCTGAACTGGAGAGCAAGATGTGAAGTTAGGGACTTCCAGGTCAGACAAAAGACTGAAAATGGGTTCACGCTAATTACTAGAGAAAATCAGAAAACATGATGTTTTAATTTTACCCCTGTTTTACCCCTGCTAATTGGGTAAGAGGCACTTTTTCAAGTGGGTGCTCCTTTTTTTTTAGCAGGGGGAGAGTAACTGGCCCACCTCACCCCAGCACTGTCTGTTCTAGTGGCTGTCTGCTGGTGTTCTTTTTGCATCTTTTTAGATTGTGAGCCCTTTTGGGACAGGGAGCCATTTAGTTATTTGATTTTTCTCTGTAAACCGCTTTGTGAACTTTTAGTTGAAAAGCGGTATATAAATACTGTTAATAAATAATAAATTTGGGAGTATGAAGATGACCTCATACCACAGGTCAGCATTCCAGCTAACAATTTTCTACTGCAAACTTGGCAAGTGTGCATGCAAAAATGTGTGGTTTTTTTAGTATTTCAAAAACATTTTGTGACCCACCAAAAATTGGCTCGCGACCCACTGGTGGGTCCCAACCTACAGTTTGGGAAACACTGAGCTAAACAAATTTGAACAACATTATTGGGCTAGAATACTGTTTCCCTATTTGGATTCAAAAGTCATAGACCAGGGGTGCTCAATATGTGGATCACGATCTACCGGTAGATCGCGAGGCAAAATGAGTAGATCGCGGAGCCGTGTCTCTCCAAACTGTTAATATGTCAGTTTCGTCTAGTGACTAGACGAAACTGACATATTTAGCTGACACTAAACTGACACTGAAACTGACACTTTAGCTGCTCTTCAGGCATGCAGCAACAAAACTGACGAAACCGACTAGACTCCAGCACGGGCTCCATACATTAAAGGGGGTGTCTGTCAGACGCTTCCTTCCCCCCTGGTAGATCTCCGGGCCTTGCTGGGTTTCAAAGTAGCTCTTGAGTCAAAAAAGTGTGAGCACCCCTGTCATAGACGTTAATCACTTAAAAATCACTTGGCTTTAAAATGATAGCGAATTCTCAGTAATATAGAGTCTAAGATTTAGTGCTGTGGTTCCCAACCTGAGGGTTGTAACTCCCAGGTAGCACATTCAAAAATCCTCTCTCCTTAAGGAGGGTGTCGACTAGCAGAGACCCAGTCATTTCCAGGTCATTTAATAAATAAGTGCCTAATGCTTATGGGTTCTCCCCGCTGCTGTCAACTACAGGAAGGTAAGAAAGGAGTTTTTATGGGATTTCTTACCTCCCTGTAGTCAGTAGCACCATTGGTGGGGAGAACCTGGAAGTGACGGTCGCCTATGGGTCTTCTGAAGGTTTCCAACCCTGACTTAAAGGGACAGGTTGGGAACCACTGATTTAATGTGTTCATGAACGAACAAGCTTTTTTTGCAAAAGAAGATGGTGATGTTAGGTAGCCTTTTAGGGCCCAACAGTGCACACCAGTTCAGTGCCAGCACACACTGTTGCAAATGTGCCATAAGGCACATTTGCAGGGGTTAGCCCCTGCCCAGCAGTGCAGCAGGCTCAGCGCGAACCCACACGGGCACCCTTCAGAGGCCAGCACCCTTCAGGGGATGGTGGATCGCCGGGCAGTGGAGAGTTAAGTGAGGAAATTGGGGGAGGCGGGTGAGAGGCATTTTGGGGCAGGGGGTGGCAGGAGAAGACACGGAAGGAGCAAGGCAGGAGGGGGGCGGGGGAACTCCGCCCCACCAGATCCAGAGCCCTACATTGGGCCTCCCAGCCCGACACAGAACTCCTTTACTTGTGTCGGCTAAATGGCCAGCACAGAGTTGAATAATCCCATTGCAGGGCTACTTTCCTTACTCAGGGGAAGCTGCTGCCGGCTGCCCAAATGCCCATAGGCTGTTATGGCAGCCACTTTGGCACCACGGCAGCCCGATGAGCCGGGCAGCTCAGGATCAGATTGCCAGTCTTTTCCAGTGATTATACAACAAATCTGCAGCCATACACTGTAGTCCAAGTTGCCTTCAAGTAAATACGTGTGTGTGGTGGGTTGGTCACAAGGGGGTTGATCATATAAATCTGGCCCGGTCTAAAATCCCCTTTAGCCAAGTCTTCTAATGTATTCTTCACGTGGTTGTGGTCCGGATTAATTTCTGTCCTCTGTGTCCGTGTGCTGTATCAGTAGAAGGTGAATTCTGCCAGATAACGGCTTATGTGCTGCTTCCTGAAGGAACACTAGCAAAATGAGCAACAGAAGCTGGCCAGCCATACTGCAGTGAGGCGAGCAGCAGCCTCTGTCTGCTTCAGGGGAAAAAATTGTGCTGGCATCCACACGAGAGGAGTGGCAGCCTGAAAAATAGCCCTGGACAGCAATCTTCTCTCCATCTCGTCTTTTCCATTTAATTACTCCAGCTTGCACAGAAGGCGAGATTCTTGATGGTCTTTTTTTCATCCGCTTTATTGGACTTTCTAAGTTGAGATGGAATAGGATAATGTCTTTACTCAGTTCAGTTAGTTGCTATGTTTTGTAAGTACAAATTGCAGAGGAACCACTGCAGGCTAGTTGTGTTTCTCCGGCCTTGTTTCTGCCAGCTAGTAGTCACCGGGGTTGAACCTGGGAGGATTTGTTCCCCCTGCCTGGAATGGCTCCGAAAAAAAGGAGGAGGGGCTGCTAACATGCTGCAGTGATGCTCCCTGCGGAACTCAGTGCTTTACACACCCTCTAGCTATGCCATTGGCAGCGGCAGACGTCCCCAGCCCCACACCCTGGGGCAAAAGTCCGCGATGGTGCCCCCCGTGGGCTGTTGCCACCCCCACATGATAATCTGCCCCTCCACTCACCTGAGGCTCATGGAGCCTCACGCGACCCAGGGTTGTGTCGGAGAAGCCTCTCTGAGGTTCCCCGATGCTATAAGAGAGACTTATATTGGGGAGCCTCAGAGAGGCTTCTGCGGGGTCCTACAGCCTCATGCCTGGTTCATTTGCCCCATCAAACCCAATGGTAGGTCTGCAACTGGCAGACATCCCAGAAAGTTTGACCATCCCCACATGGTTCTGTTCACTGCGTTGCTCAGCACCCAGCACTGCCGAAAAGCACCGGACAGTTCATGGCACCTCCTTGAACGAGAAAGTCAATAACACGATATGTTGACTGGGAAAAGAAAAGTAAAAACTCTGAATGGTTACAGGAGTCTTGTATTATTCACAACAGTATAATGGCAAGATGCCCAGTCCTCATAAAAGATAAATGAGGTTCGAAGCACAAAGGGTGGGAGGCAAACAGAAAACGAGTGCGAGAAGCTGAGAGAAAAGGAGGGAGGGAGGGAGAGAGGGAGGTGGTGTTAAATTTAATAGAAGTTTCTTCTTTAATTGGCAAGGGAATGCAGAAGACATCAAAGCAGTTTTCCTATAAATCTATATGAAAATGAACTTTGGTGGCTACTTTTCTCCTTTTATTGCTCTAAGTTCTGTTCGAAGCCGAAAAGGAGGCATAATTCAGGCACTTTTGAAATTGCTTTTGAGATATATAATAAACCGAGTCTATATGTAGAAAGAGTTTATAGGCCTCCTTTCATTTTTTGGTATGGACTAAACACATACAATCTCCGCTTCTTTCTTCTTGCATGATTTATTAAAGGGGGTTCCTGAAGACAATTTTCCCAGCTCCGCTCGTGCATTTCTCTCGGAGGTGCGTTTATTAATAATTTCTCATCTGGGGACCGATACGCAAAATTAATTTAGATAAATCTAAAGTGCCACCACTTTGAATAAGTGCGCAACTTGAGGGCAAATTTAATTGTAAAACAAAGGCCGGGGCCAGAGGTTCTCCATCTTAGAACTTATTCACACATTTATCCTGATCGAAGAGACGGAAACACGTGTGTACGTCAGCATTGCACACGGTGGTTACGTACACCAGTGTCCCTTACGCTCAATTTGGAACGAACCAATTAAAACAGTGTCTCTCTTCAAAACTAAATCAATTTTAACGGATCGATTCAAATGGAAGGGTGTCTAGGCCCTAGAAATGTTCCTGACAATATTATGGCTGGCCCAGGATTGGGTCCAGGAAGGGGGTTAGGATTCTGTGGGAGCAGCCAAACATGCCTGCTTCTTGGGCCTGATCCACCCTCCTCCCTGCCCCATCCCAACCTATTCCACCTACCCTCTCCCCATTCATCCTGTTCCCCTGTCCTTCCACCACCCAACCTGCCCCTCCCACCAGCCTACATTGCTAGGCAGTTCTTTGGTCATCTGCTGGTGTGTGTGAAGCTTTTCTGGGTTCCCCACCTCTGGTCAGACAGCATGTGCCATTGGTGGTTGCTTTGCAAAGGTTGAGAAGCCGTCGCTGCCCACGCAATATGCGTTCAACTGGCGACCAGCCCCTATAGAATTGGGCCATAAGAGAAGATTGGCCTAAAAGTTTTCCTCCTTAAGACAATGGCGACTCAAGAGTAGTATGTAAATCATAGAACATCATAGTATAACCAGTACACATTTATCCAACTTTGTTTTGATCCCAGTGAAGTCCTTTCCTACCAGAGCTGTTCTGAGAAAGTAAATCTGGATGTTTACATATCAAAAAGTTAAAATTTCCACAGGTTTCCATTTACCTTCGTTTAAAAACTAATTATAGCCAGCCATTTGTATTATACAAAGGTCTACTTAACCTGCTAAATTCTGTGCTACTCCTATGATATAATTAGATACAATAAATATAGAGAGAGCACTCTCCTATTCCCCTTCATCTTTCTTTCTTTCTTTTTTTTTATAAAATAAGGGCTTCATCCCATAATCATCCTTTCTGCTAGTACCACCCCCAGTGGCATAGCTAGAGGGGGTGCAAAGCACTAAGTTTTGCAGGGAGCCTCACCACGGCATGCAAGCGGCCCCTGCCCCTCCCCTTTGGAGCGAATCCGGGTGGGGCAGCAAAACAGAGGATTAAAGAATTGCTCTGAAGGAGAGGGGGAGGGGCCACCTGCTCGCCATGGTAAGGCTCCCTGCAAAACTTAGGGTTTTGCACACCCTCTAGTTATGCTACTTCTCCCCCCCCCAATAGTTTGAATTGAATTTCCTGTCAAAATAGTGCACAAGGATTCATAGGAGAGCTGGTTAGTCTGTGGAACTCCTTGCCACAGGATGTGGTGATGGCATCTGGCCTGGACACCTTTAAAAGGGGGTTGGACAAGTTTCTGGAAGAAAGATCCATTACGGAGTACAAGCCATGATGTGTATGTGCAACCTCCTGATTTTAGAAATGGGCTATGTCAGAATGTCAGATGCAAGGGAAGGCACCAGGATGCAGGTCTCTTGCTATGTGGTGTGCTCCTTGGGGCATTTGGTGGGCCGCTGTGAGATACAGGAAGCTGGACTAGATGGGCCTATGGCCTGATCCAGTGGGGCTGTTCTTATGTTCTTAACTACAATTCCCAGGAAGCCTTGCAGGTCTCTTGTTATCAGGTGTGCTCCTGGGGCATTTGGTGGGCCACTGTGAGATACAGGAAGCTGGACTAGATGGGCCTATGGCCTGATCCAGTGGGGCTGTTCTTATGTTCTATAACTAGCGCCCAGTATTTTGAAACACAGGCTGATAGATAGCTGGGAACAGGAAGCAGTGACAAACCAACACATGTCAGACACTGGCAAGGAAAAGAATTTAGAATTCAGAAGTAGAATAATTTCAGCAAGTTCCCTTTTTTAAGATATAAGCGGTTTTCTCGAGTAAGATTCACGCTTATCTATAATTCACAACAGAGTACCCTTAAGGGTTTGAATCAATGTTTTAAGAAGTAACCCACTTAATGCAGTGAGAAAGACGTTTAAGGAGCTGCGATGTGGCTGCAAAACAGCTCTTTTTAGCAGGTGTTCCACAAAGCTGTGGGGTTCATTTGACACTCATTCAAAGCGTTGTAGCACTGATACCATCAGAAATGGAGCGGGTGAGACATCACCATCTCTCTTTAGGGATTGTTTTAGTGGTGTGTTTGAAAGGGCATGAGAATTCTATCCTTCTCAATCTACTCAGCCTAAATCTATCCCAATGGGATGTTCTTCCATGGGCAATCATTACCTGGAGGCACAGACTTGACGTCACCATCTCCTGAATTGCCACATGACCTATACCCATTCTAGGCAATGCGAGAGAGAGAAGAAATGAGCCGCCAACAATTATGCACCCTGGGAGATCCATGGTCCTACCCTTTGCACATCTTCCAACCCCGAAACCCCAGGGAAACACCACATAACAGCAAGCTTGTAGCACATGAGTCTGGTCTTCCTTCCTTCGAAAAGAGCCACCGCCTTGTGAGATGCCCAAGCACTCACAACCCACATGTTCTGCACATGGGTTATGAGTGCTTGCACACCTCACATGGCAGCAGCACTTTTCTAAGGCTCTGCTTCACCTGCGTCCCCACCCACTGCACATCCCTGCTATAGAAGCATGCATTGGTGAGCCTGGTTCCTAAACTCCTACTCAGCTTCTTCAACACCCCCACTCCTTAAAGCTCTTTATAATTTTATTATTATTATTTTTAATAACCGAATGCAGTAATTAGTCCCCAAGGATCTGTGAGCCACTGGTTCGTTGACTCCCAGTTGCAGGAAGGGAAAGTGTTACTCTGCAATACCTTTGCATCCTCCCTTTGTGAAAGTAGTACCTGCAGGCAAACTTCCACAACAGTTGCAGGCTATCTATATTTTTCTGTCATTAAATCCTCTTCCATTTCAGGTACTGGAGCCAGAGGTTATAGATCTTGGACCGTACAGGTAAACATATGGTCCTGCAGTTGCCAAAGAGTAACTGGAAAAAAGTGGGGTACATTATTCAGGTCAGTCAAGACTGGATGTCTTCTAGTATGTTTCCTACTATTGCTCCAATAACACAGGCCAACACACATTTTTGCTTCCTTAAATGTACACCAGTTCCAAAATGGCATCTGTTGATTGGCTGATTCCAAAATGGCATCCGTTTTGCCCTATCACATCTAGTTTTGGAGACATGGCATAGCCTCTTCAGTGAATGGTTCAAGCAGCTTCCTCATGAGGAAGCTGCTTGAACCATTCACTAATGAGGCTATACTATATCCCCAAAACTAGATGTGATAGGGCAAAACGGATGCTATTTTTGAAATTGGCACCCCAAATTAATATCAAACCACCACAAAGTTTGGGAAAAAATTTTCTGACCCTCAGTTTTGTAGGCCTGTGTGATGGATGCCAGAGTCAGGGCTAAATTAAAGAGTCTGTGCAAGCACCCATGAGATCTAACATAAGCTGTGAATATTATTTTATTTATTTAATTTTTCACACCGCCCTTCCTCCAAAGAGCTCAGGGTGGGATATACAGCTGCTCCCCTCCTTTTGTCCTCACAACAACCCTGTGGGGTAGGTCAGGCTGAGAGAAAGTGACTGCTCCGAGGTCACCCAGGAAGCTTCATGGATGAGGGGGGATTTGAACCTGGATCTTCCAGGTCTGAGTCCACCTCCCAAACCACTGCACCACCCTGGCTCTTGCATATTAACAAGTATGCACATGAGAGTCTCTACATTTTTGGCTGGTACTGTGGCTTTAAGAGGCAGGCCAAAAGGGAGCATCTTGAGATTCTGAAAAAAAAAAAAAAAATCAGGGAGTTCCACAGTTCTCATCTTGCCCCACTGCTTCCAGGGACACATGTGGGCTATTTGTACATGGCATGTTATAATTAACATGATGCAAGTTAATTTTTAGGGGAAAATAAAAACATATAGTGTAGTTTCATGTACAAGTTTCATCTTGTCTTAGGATGTGTGTCCGTGTGCCCAACACTTAGTCTTCTAAACGCATCCAGTTCTTCATACTATATACTTCTACAACACAAAGGCTGACACAAATATGCTCTCTCCCATAAATGTGGCACCAGCTGTTGGCAACCAAGCTCTGTAGACCTGGATCTTGGTATGTTCCGTCAGCTTCTTGTTGGACCAGACTCTCTTTGTGAGTCTGGAAAACGTGGTAGCTGCTTTACCGATGCGCCTTACAGAGCTTGCGTCCTGAGTACACTTCTGTACTGCAGCGAGTCATGGACTCTTCGCCCACAACAGGAGAGGAAACTGAGTGCTTTCCACATGCGCTGCCTCCGACGCATCCTCGGCATCACCTGGCAGGACAAAGTTCCAAACAACACAGTCCTGGAACGTGCTGGAATCCCTAGCATGTATTCACTGCTGAAACAGAGACGCCTGCGTTGGCTTGGTCATGTCGTGAGAATGGATGATGGCCGGATCCCAAAGGATCTCCTCTATGGAGAACTCGTGTAAGGAAAGCGCCCTACAGGTAGACCACAGCTGCGATACAAGGACATCTGCAAGAGGGATCTGAAGGCCTTAGGGATGGACCTCAACAAGTGGGAAACCCTGGCCTCTGAGCGGCCCGCTTGGAGGCAGGCTGTGCAGCATGGCCTTTCCCAGTTTGAAGAGACACTTTGCCAACAGTCTGAGGCTAAGAGGCAAAGAAGGAAGGCCCATAGCCAGGGAGACAGACCAGGGACAGACTGCACTTGCTCCCGGTGTGGAAGGGATTGTCACTCCCGGATTGGCCTTTTCAGCCACACTAGACGCTGTGCCAGAACCACCTTTCAGAGCGCGATACCAGAGTCTTTCGAGACTGAAGGTTGCCAATACATACATATGTTGGCAACCTTCAATCTCGGAAGACTCTGGTATCGCGCTCTGGATGGTGGTTCTGGCACAGCGTCTAGTGTGGCTGAAAAGGCCGATTTGGGAGTGACAATCCCTTCCACACTGGGAGCAAGTGCAGTCTGTCCCTGGTCTGTCTCCCTGCCTGTGGGCCTTCCTTCTTTGCCTCTTTGCCTCAGACTGTTGGCCAAGTGTCTCTTCAAACTGGGAAAGGCCATGCTGCACAGCCTGCCCCCAAGCGGGCCACTGAGGCCAGGGTTTCCCACCTGTTGAGGTCCACTCCTGTTATGGCAACTATTCTACTTGTGTGTGTGTGTGTGTGTATTTAAAAAGAGCCGTCAGTTATTGCACCTCTTATTTCATCATTATTTTTGGAGCTCCATTTGTTAATTAACATTGAATCCCTGCAGTCTCATGTCGACAAGATAAAATCTCACAGCAGAAGAGTTGACATTATACAAGCAGTAGTTTTAGATATTCAAACGCTTGGTGTTGGTGGGAAAATAACCTATAGAGCAGAAACTCTCACCCCCACCTCACAGGGAAATGCACGAGTGTCCAACGTGGGAAGATCTGTGGGGGGAATGCATGAGTTGTTCCAGCTTTGCACATCTGAAAGCGTGAAAAAGAAAGCCCAATCATTTGTGGCATTTTGAAAATCCATAGTGCCTCCGAATATATTTGCTGAAATAGAGATTCCACCCAAAGATTCCTGTCTCTGTACTTTTGGACGCAAACTGGAAGGCAGTGTCTAAAAAGACCCAATGTGAATGTACAATCACTGAAACTTATGCATAGCTATTTGTCCTTGGTGATCACGTTAGTAGGGTCACCCAAACTTTCCTTTCTTCTCCTTTCTGTTGATGTAGCCCAGTGGCTACCTATAATGGTGATTGGGCAGTGCATGAGTAGTGCTCCCGTCCCCAGTAACAGAGTTTATCCCTTGATGCTCGTGCAAGGAAAGCGCCCTACAGGTAGACCGCAGCTGCGATACAAGGACATCTGCAAGAGGGATCTGAAGGCCTTAGGAGTGGACCTCAACAAGTGGGAAACCCTGGCCTCTGAGTGGCCTGCTTGGAGGCAGGCTGTGCAGCTTGGCCTTTCCCAGTTTGAAGAGACACTTTGCCAACAGTCTGAGGCAAAGAGGCTAAGAAGGAAGGCCCATAGCCAGGGAGACAGACCAGGGACAGACTGCACTTGCTCCCGTTGTGGAAGGGATTGTCACTCCCGGATTGGCTTTTTCAGCCACACTAGACGCTGTGCCAGAACCACCTTTCAGAGCGCGATACCATATTCTTTCGAGACTGAAGGTTGCCAATGTGTGTGCAATGTGCACATTGCCTAATCTGCCCTGTCAGTTTCGTAAACCACCCAAAATTGGGTTCTGACCCACTAGTGGACCACTAACCCACAGTTTGGGAACTGCTAATATAGTCCAGGGGTCTCCAAACCCCAGCATGGGGGCCAGATGTGGCCTGCAGCGAGCCTCTATCGGGCCTGGGGCCAGCCTCTTGTCCCTTGAAAGCCTCTGGCCCACTCGACTGAACATGACCAGAGCTGTGCTCTGATTGCACCTGGAGGGTGTTCTGAGGTCCGGAGAGGCTGAGTGAATGAGCCCACTTGTTCATTTATTCATTCATCTAAGTTCCATCTCTAATTTATTTATTTAAATTTTATATTTAAATTTTTTTCCAGCCCTCAGCACTGCGCCAGATATATCATGCGGCCCTCTGGCTAAAATGTTTGGAGACCCCTGTCTGTTGATACCCATGTGAGCTTCTCTCTCACCCCCATCTAACTGACCAGATATCTTATTCCCCAGATGTAGCCTAATGCTACTGGTTGTAGTTCTCATGTTCTTTAAGTTAAAGAGTCAGGGAAATGATGTTACTCTGCTCTACTTGCCATCCATTGGGCTCCTGAAAATGGTTTTAGGAAAAAAAAATTACTGCCCTTTAGATATTTATTTTCTTTTAAAACATCTGTATCCTAACAGGAAAGCTCAGGGTGGCTTAAAGGATGAACTTTTACAGCTACATGTAGTTGGATCAGTTTTTATGCTCTAGAGCAGGGGTGTCCAAACTTTTTGGCAGGAGGGCCACATCATCTCTCTGACACTGTGTCAGGAGCCGGGGAGGGGGGGGGAATAATTAATTTACATTTCAAATTTGAATAAATTTACATAAATGAATATATTAGAGATGGAACTTATATGAATGAATGAAGGTCTTGCAATAGCTCAAGTCCTATAAAGTCCTATAAAAGGCCTTGCACAAAGCAAGGCCAGCCTTTCCTTTGCTGCTGCTGCTGCATCACAGATGTGAAGTAGCAACAGTGGAGGGAGCCCTCATCCCACAGCTCACACAAGAGGTCGAACAGTTGGCTGTCACGCTGAGAGGAGTTGCATCAGGCCAGCACAGGCTCCAGCAAGTCTCCGGAGGGCCAGAGGCTCATTGGAGACTGGGGGCTCCCTGAGGGCAGGATTGGGAGTCCTTGAGTGCTGTAAGTGGCCCCAGGGCCGGGGTTTGGGCACCCCTGCTCTAGAGAGATTTTTTCCTGCTTAAACAGGGGGTTGAATTAATTGGCCTTGAAATCCCCTTCTGGCTTTAGGATTATGTTATTTATAATGGGCTTTTTGCATCAACCAGCCACATTACAAAGAATATCTCCATGTCTATGCGACACCTTTTGCTGATTGCTCCCACTCACATGGAGATGTGAGTGAGCTGATTCACAGCCCAATCCTGAGCTCCTGTGGGACAGCTGCGGTGGCAATGGAAACGGCTACCGCCACATCCTGTGCGCCAAGTGTAAAGCGCAGCAATCGTGCTCCACTTCCAGTTTTGTGGTGGTGGAGCGTGATCGCTCCGCTTTCACGTTTGAAGACCTGGGCAGCCCTGCAGATGCTCGTGCAGGGCTCCCCGCATCCCTGGGAGTCTGCAGGAGGCTCTGGTAAGTCCAGCCAAGCCCCTGCAGCCCCCTTAAGCAACGCGATCCTGGGGATTGCGTCACTGCCTTCTCCCTGCCTCCTTGCTGCCTCCGCCCCTTAGGGGGGCAGAGGCCAGGGCATTCAGGCTGGGCGTTGCAACACTCCAGTTTGAAAAGACCTACCATACAGTCTCTTCTTTACATCTGAGCTGGGCATCGCCATCCTGGATCTTGCGAGATCCAAGATGGTGGTGCTCAAATCTGATGACCTGGTGCTCAAATCTCAATTCATGCAGTGGCATCGCTAGGGGGGTGCAGGGGGTGTGGGCCGCACTGGGTGACGTGCACTGGGGGGACATGCTAAAATTGCGGTGGTTAGGAGTGACCCCATCATATTATATACCGTTGGATGTGGAATTTCAAGCGGAAAGCAATGCAAAAAACTAGAGTGAAATATCTCCTTTCTATCAAAAGTTATGGCCGAAAAACTGGATAACAAAAAATGCATGGATCCCTATGGAAAGTGAAAGTGAGCCGTATCGCGTGTTTACTTGCGAATAGGCGAATGTGCCTTAGTCCATCGGAAAGGGCAGGCTGAGAGGAATCCAACAGCACCAGAATGGTCCTGATCCAATGAATGCAGCCCCCAAAAACATCTGAGAAGGAAGTCCCTCCCTCCAAACAGATGAATGTATTGAGCCCTATGGAAAGCGAAACTAAGCCTCACAGTCCTGTTTACTCGCAAGTAAGCAAACGTGCCTTGGGTGGCGTGGAAGATCAGGTGAAGGAGAGTGCAAGGCTACCAGAATGGTCCTGATCCTATGCACCTGGAGCTAAACAAGTGCTCCAGAAGGCAACCTCACCCCCACACACTAAAAAGGATCAAAACAGAGGCTGCAGCTGATAAGGTGAACATTTTTGAGACTTGCAAAGCCAGGTGGATCCTGACAGTGATCTGGTTTAAACAGAAGTTCTTAAATTGAACTGGGCACTGGGTAGGGCTGAAAACCTTACTGGTTTTGGAGGGAGGGTGTTATTACAGGCAGGCTACAGAGGAAATTCACTTAGTGGAACAGGGCTGGCTTCTGCTTATTTAATTATTTGTTTTACTTTAATTATACTTATTTTTTTAAATTTGCCTGATGATGTCACTTCCACCATGATATCATTTCTGGTGGGTCTTGGACAGACTGTCATTCTAAAAAGTGGGTCCCAGTGCTTAAAGTTTGAGAACTGCTGCAATAAGGTGTTAGTAAGTTGACACCCGGGGTGTGTGTGTGACACCACTAGTGAACAAAATCACGAAAATCACAGTTTGGAGGAATAATACCAGCATGTTATTTTTACTATATTAGACTTGCTGCTACCATGGCTTGTGACTGCATGTGGGGAAATGATACAGGCTACTGTGTGTATTAACAATGATAGTCAGTGGGACTTACTTCTGGGTACGTGTGGGTAGGATTGCAGCCTAGCATTGTTGAAAATTTTCCTGTCTGATGATGTCACTTCTTGTCGTGACATCACTTCCGGAGGTTCCTGACAGATTCTCATTCTAAAAAGTGGGTCCAGGTGCTGAAAGTTTAAGAACCTCTGTTGCATTGTACACTTTGGGGATCCCTGCACTGCACCAGGAGAACAGAATACCGCACCAAAAGAAACATGTATGACATGAAGATTCTCCCTGATCTTCATTCACACATGCATGAAGAAGCAGTGTAGAAAGTTTGCAATAATGAGTGAACTTTCTACCATGAAAGATAGTTTGCATTGACATTAGGCAACGTCAGATTAATGAGCTGTATCAAATTAATTATCCTTCCCATACTTGGTTTACAAGAATAGCCTTGTTTGTTCTCTTTGCACCTTTGCTTAATATAATTTCATAGATTTTGGCTGCAATCCTAACCTCACTTTCCTGGGAGTAAGTGAACACATTGAACACAAGAGGACTTACTTCTGAGTAGACCCAGTTAGGATTGTGTCCTTTGTCTTTCTATTATGTGTAAGCATGACTTTGGGTGGAATCCTATCCTGTGCTGGAACAGGCAAGCCAGGGAAACATTTCTCCTTACCCCTGGGTAAGGGCTGCTGTCCCCATGGGTCTCCTTGGACTTATGCCACCTCTGGAGGTGGCACAAGTCCGAGGAAAGCGGAGCAGCTTGAAGCTGCTCCGTTCTCCCTGGCAATTGGGATTGGAATCTGGCTTAACTGCCGGATCCAATCCTGCCTCCCTCTCCCTGCCCGCCTGCCCCCAGGGCCACCCACCACCCACCTTCCCCCCACCCAGGGACGCCTCTCTCCTGCCTCCTCCCCGCCTCCCCCACCTACCTTTTGTGCTAGCATTCAAGAGGAAGCCGGTGTGGAGTCTTGTGTCAGCCTCCACAGGCCAGCACTTCTCGGAGCGCTGGCCTGGCTTCCTCTCGAGGAGGTGCAAACGTGCCTCCTGGGCCGGCTCAAGCCCAAATGCAGGTCAGGATTGCACTCTAAGTCTTTTAAGCATGCCTAACTTTCCTCTTCTGTAGAGGGATCCTCACGTACTTCCTCGTTCTCTGTTTTTCTCAAGGTCTGCTTGACTCCAGTCTTCTCAGCCTGTTTGATATGCTAACTATGAATTCTCTGTACTGCAAATTCAAAGGCATTCTAAATATCCTCCTTTCTGAACAGCATACACTGGCTAGCCCAAGCTGCGGCTCCCATTCAACCCTTCTTTGCTTTGTGAAACCTGCCCTTTTCAAATCCGAGACCTCAGTTGCAGTTCCAGTCCGGTGACATCCCTTGGTTCCTTTCCTCCCCTCAATGGACAAGAAAATGGTGACAATATCATGAGACACAGAGGGTGTCAAGGCCTTTTTCTGACTAATGGAACTGGTAATTGGGGAGTTTATGTCTTGCTATATTGCAACATAGGCTCAAATCTATGCCTGGGCTTCAGTGACTCCTGAGTCACCACAACTGGGAGCGTTTTGAAATAGTTATGTGTAAAGATACATTTGTTAAAGGTCAACCATTTTTTCTTTGCTCCTACAGGAGATTTTTAGACATTTGTTTCAAATGCCAGAGATTATAGACTTTTCTTTTTTGCTTCTCACACCTAAACAACACTATTCGTTTCAGTGCTGTGTCCTAAGGGCAGACCAATATAGCAAATTTTTGAACTTCTGAGGATTTAAAAGAAAAAAGAAAAAAAAATCTTTAAATAAGTCAAGCGGGTACAGAATTTTAAGATAGTTTTAAAACCAGGCTGGGCATTTCTATGGTCCTGGCAAGCCAATGGCCTAAAAGAAGATTTGTTTCTCTGCACTGGGGTAAGCCCTGTGGACCTGATGGGTGATCTCAGACCTGTGACAAATCTGCAATGACTGGTGAAGGTGGATCAGGCCCAGGAAGGATGTCAAGATTTGAGAGGTGCTGCTGCCAGCAAACCTACCCCTTCCCAGACTCAATCTGCCCCGCTGCCACTTTGTTCCACCATTCCCCACCTCCCTCTTACCCATATGCAGGCGCACCTAAAGCAGCGGACGTCTGTGGTTGGTCACCGCGAGGACGCGGCTGCTCACTGCTCCTAGCGGCGGCCAGGCCATGCTCTCCAGCAGAGTCAATGTTTGTGACAATCGGTAAGTGTGCTATGCCAGCAGAACATGCATTCCACTAACATAGTGCACTCTTAGGATTGGGCCCTTTGTGACATAAGAAGTAAGGACCTAGCAGCTGAAAGTCTCCTTGCACACTGGAGTACTCATCCTCTTATACCATCTGCATGCACAAACTTCCCATGATAATGCATTTGATTACATAACATAAAAGAAGAAAAGACAATTAGTATAGCTGAACCACCCAAATAGTTCTCTTGGAAGGAGGTCTGCATAACAAAAATGTAGGTATTTTTGAGAAAAGGATTCAATATCCACTGGGGGGGGTGGCAAACCCTCCCAGAGAGGCAGAAGGAACCTTTTGACTGGCAAGGAATGGAAGCTTGGATAAGGAGCCAGGAAAACCACAACTGAGTCACCCCCAGGGTTGGCCCCAGGTTCACAGCCAAGGTCTGCAGAATCTTAGAGATGAAAATAAATTCATTATAGCAGTGCTTCTCAAACTGTGGGTCAGGACCCACTAGGTGGGTCACGAGCCAGTGGGTCCCCATTCATTTCAATATTTTATTTTTATTAGACTTGATGCTACCATGGTATGTGACAGCATTTGGGGAAATGTTACAGACCTGTTCTTTGGAGAAGCTACTATGTATATTCCTTTAACAATGCTGTAAATGGGACTTACTCCTGGGTAAGTGTGCTTAGGATTACAGCCTCCGATTGTTAAAAATGTTCCCTCTTAATGATGTCACTTCCAGTCATTACATCACTTCCTGTGGGCCCCAACAGATTCTCATTCTAAAAAGTGGTTCCTGGTGCTAAATGTGTGAGAACCACTGCATTATAGAATGTATATCTCTACGGTAGAATGGAAGGCAATCAAAATGGCACTTAAAAATGCATGTGAATTAGAATAAACAGTATAAACTGATAGAGATTTTAAAGGGTTAACCTATTTTCTCTTGTTGGGAAAAATAACTGGATTAGGAGCCAAGACAAAGATTGGTGTTTCCCGTAAAAAGAGATCATGTTATATCAAAGTGACCTAAAGAGATCATTATTGACAGAACATGTGGAATTCCAAGAGCTTGTGTAACCAGAGTTGTGGGCCAAGAACATTCAATCTCAGAGCAAAATGACCTCCTAGTTAAAGCTAGAACCATGCACCAAACAGTGTCAATATATGCCAAATAAGGAGGTGGAAGTAACATACAGTGTCACATGGTTTGTCTTGTTTGTCTTAGGTTATTTAATATGAAGTTCTGCGTGTAGTTCTCTGAGAAGCAAGATGAGAAGGAAGGAGTGCACATCTGTATCCAAACTGAACTGATTTGGCTCGTAACTATGTAAATAAAACCTCCAAAAGGATTTTTAAAGGGTCTGTGGCTGTTTAGCATTGTGTCAGTGACAAGAATCTGGAAATCTTTCTATCAATAGTGAGCCAGCCAGGAGTCAAACCTAGAATCTTCTGATAGTTTAAACAAACATAGTTTATCAAAGTTTAAACAAACATACATGTCCCCAACCAGATTATAGAAATGTGGCCAAGATAGAAACAAAGTTTATCAAACTCTACTGACGATTTAATTTTCAGAAGAAAATTGAAATTGTTGCCATTCCCTATAAAACTTGCTATGTGATGATGGGTGTCCATTGCAACGTATTGGTGTGTATTTTTGACAAGACTAGAGCAGATTGCTTTAGCACAGGGCCTCCTCAGGCGTGGCACCAAATTGGGAGCAATTGGTCCACTTGGCTTAAAGTCACCCCTACATGTGTCATTGCATGCAGAGGTACATTGCCGACCTCCCCAGTTCTGTATGATGCATGTTTACCTTGTTTTTCCAATCTACCCAACTGAAAGGAGGAAGAATTTTAACCAGGAAATAGATATCAGTACTGGTGAGTGGAGAGAGACCTTTGCAACAAGCCTACTTAGAGGCCTGGCACCTGTCTTACTGCTCACCTATTTCTCCCCAGTTGTAAGAGTGGAGTAGTAATTGCTATTGAGTGTTCATATGAAGAATTCTAAGGTGGAACACCTGTAAGGATTCTGAGAAACAAGTGTTGGCCAGGTGCCCTTCACCCAGTGAAGTTGTATGGCAGTGGGGTATGCCAGCGTAACATCATTCTGGCATCTCCCTGAGTCTCCAGAAGTGGCATATCTCCAAGATACAGCACTATGGAGGTGCTCCACCTCATCCTATAGCTCTCTATCTGATGGTATAGAACAGGGGTGTCCAAACTTTTTGGCAGGAGGGCCACACCATCTCTCTGACACTGTGTCGGGGGCCGGGAATAAAAAAGAATTAATGTACATTTCAAATTTGAATAAATTTACATGAGTTTACATAAATGAATATATTAGAGATGGAACTTATATAAATGAATGAAGGTCTTGCAATAGCTCAAGGCCTATGAAAGACCTTACATAAAGCAAGGTCAGCCTTTCCTTTGCAGCTGCATGAAAGACATGACATGAAACAGACATGAAACAGCAAGCAGTGGAGGGAGCCCTTGTCCACAGCTCCTGCAAGAGGTCAAACAGTCGCCCTCACACTGAGAGCAGTTGCATCAGGTCAGCATGGGCTCCAGCAAGTCTCCCAAGGGCCAGAGGCTCATTGGAGATTGGGGGCTCCTCGCGGGCCATATTGGGAGTCCTCAAGGGCCACAAGTGGCCCCCGGGCCAGGGTTTGGGCACCCCTGGTATAGAACCATAGGATTACATCCTGAAAGCAGATCATTCCTAAGTTTCCAAGTTTTAATGCAAATGCTTTGATCATTAACTTTGGGAAACAGATTTTAAACAGTGGTGGCAAGTTTTAATTACCAGAACTGAGAATTAGGGAACAATGAAATCCTATGCAGGTCTACTCAGAAGTAGGTCCTACTGTGTTCAATGGGGCTTACTCCCACAAATATGCATATAGGATTGAAGCCAAAATGAGGAGTTGCCACCAAATTTCAAGCTAAAAGACACTGAAGGCTTTTTTGGAGCTTTCTGTTCAGGAGAAACACTGAAGGGATTTCAGGATCAGGAAAAAAAAACTGTGAAATTGAAGGATAAGAAAATGTCTGAGGGAGACTCTTAATTATTGCTATTTGGGATTCACAGAAATTCTTAATGAAGATTGTCAATCAGATTCATAAATGTCATTTATACTTGATGTACCATTATGTGTTTTGGGCCAAAAAAGAAACTCTCCATCCCATGAAAAAACCTCAAGTAAAGTTTTGAGATGAATTTGGAAGTTCTTGCCTGGAAGAAATTTTAAAAGAATATGAAGGGATCCAAACATGGTTACAATGATGCTAGCAAAATGCATTAGGAGAGTTTCAGTCCATCCCTGTGGATCCATAAAAGTGAATGAGAAAGAAAATAAGGAAGACTTTTAAAATGACTGGTCGCTTGTTTAAAATTAAAGTGCATGCTATTCATATTTCAAAAAGGCACCTATATTGAGGTTTGGGCAATGAAATAAGGCTAATCAATGAGGACAGCAAAATCTAATACATTTGTACAAACCCACTGTTATCATACAGCTCTAACTCACATGCTGTTGCATCTCCAGCAAATATACCCTCAGACACGAGGGCAGCTACAACTGCACCAGTGGAGCTGAAGGCCTTTTGGTGTGGCTCCAATTCTGCCAACAGATGTGCCCCAAACAATACCACAATGCTCTATTAAAGCACCCTCGATGCTGCTACAACTCTAGCTCGTAGAAGCTGCACACTGGGGTGGAGATGTGGGAAGGACATGGGAGGGACATAGGTAGGATGAGGAGAAGCCAACATTGGGCATATCCTAAACCCCTTCCAGATGACACTTTTTCTTCTCCTGTGTTAGTGAGTACAGACATAGATCAAAAACAAGAAACACATAAACAAAAGAGAGACTACTACATAACATAAAAACATTAAAAATTCAGAATAAAATAGTAAACAATAACAAAAATATGCTATAAACCTTAAGTCTATGTACATATATTAAGAAAGACAAGGCAGGGGGTTAGACTAGATGACCTATTAGACCCCTTCCAACTCCATGACTCAATTCTATGATTCTGTAAGATACCCAAAAATATATCCATACAGAGTTGTCTTCTATAAGCCATTTGTTAAATGTTGATAAGGTTAGTAGGTCCCTGGTCCATTGAGTAATAGTGGGGGAGCACTTATTCTTCCAGTGCTTTAAGATAAATCTTTTAGCTACAGTGAGGCCACTGAAAATCCATTTCTGTTGTCCCACAAGTTCGTTTCCATGAAATAGGCAAATTGTTCAAAAAGACATAAGTGTCAACGTATACTTCCTCTGATTGAGCCGTGTGCTCTAGGCTCCCAGATGGCTGGGCCTATTGTGGTGCAGTGGGTTGCCCGCTTGGAGGCAGGCTGTGCAACATGGCCTTTCCCAGTTTGAAGAGACACTTGGCCAACAGACTGAGGCTAAGAGGCAAAGAAGGAAGGCCCATAGCCAGGGAGACAGACCAGGGACAGACTGCACTTGCTCCCAGTGTGGAAGGGATTGTCACTCCCGAATCGGCCTTTTCAGCCACACTAGACGCTGTTCCAGAACCACCTTTCAGAGCGCGATACCAGAGTCTTTCGAGACTGAAGGTTGCCAACTACTACTACAACTACTGGGTTGCCCATCAGGTACTCTGTCTGTCTCCTGCTACTTAGGGAGCAGCACTGTGAGTTAGCCAGTATGGCTTCCAGACCTACTTTCCTTTCACTTTTGTCCCTCCCATGCGTGTTTCTGGCCAGTGATGCAAACAATGATGTTGGTTGTAGCAAGCCCCTTGATGGTCTTGAACCTGTTTTGGCTGGCTTCTAGCCTGGGTCTCTGGGAGATGTGGTACTCCTATCCTACCTTACCTTAGTGCTCTTGGGGCTCCTCCTTGGCCTTTCCCTGACAGAACAGTTCCAGCTGGTGGACTGAAACCTTTGCCCTGGTTGTGGCATAGCTAGAGGGGGTGCAAAGCACTAAGTTTTGCAGGGAGCCTCACCGCAGTGTGCAAGAGGCCTCTTCCCCTCCCCTTCAGAGCCAGGCGTACACCTCTATTTTGCTCCCACTGCCTGGAATGGACAGAAATTGGACAGATTGCAGGAAGAAAACTCCATTACAGGTTACAAGCCATGATGGGTATGTGCAGCCTCCTGGTTTGAGAAGTAGGATACCTCAGAATGGAACTCAGCAAGGAACTGGCAACAGAATGCAGGTCTCTTGTTGTCTTGTGTGCTTCCTGGCAAATCTGACAGGCCACTGTGAGATCCAGGAAGCTGGTCTAGATGGGTCTTTGACCTGATCCCGTGGGGCTCTTCTTATGTTCTTATAAGCATGGATGACAAAATCCCCTGTCTTGGGGCGAGACCAACATGCCCTCTTAGAGCTCAGGAAGGGAGATCACTGAGCAGTAGATTTGGTGATAACACCAACAAAATCCTGAACCGATCTCAGTCATTTGCTTTGTCTTGTACATTCTAACATGGACTGCATAAAATTAAGATGAACCAAATCAGTATTTCTTTAAAAGTTTTGAATATGACCAGATAGTGCTAGATGAAAGTTGATTATTGACTGCCTTCCATAGATTTCTCACTCACTTTTTCAGCAGTGGTCGCCCCCACTTTTTCCTATTTAACATCTGTGAGTGCGTGCTGTGTTAAATTATTAACATGTTGCTCTTTTAAAAGGCGCCCATTGCAGTTCACTTTAGGTTAACGCAGCCTCTCGAGTAATAATAAGGAGTAATAATTAGGTTGTTAATGCAACAATATCTTCATATTTCATCTGATCTTGCACAGTTCCCCAAGTCAAGCAACACACTTGACACCTAATTGGGAGAAGGGGGAGGGGAGAAGCCGTCATTGTCAACGAGGTGTAAATGCCAAAGGCAGTGTTAACATCTAACTTTTGTTTTTATTAAGACAAAAGAGGCCTGTGTTTCAGAAGACACTTTCTAATGAAATTTATACAGTTTGATTGTCGATAATGCAGCCATACTTTGCAGATATGATGGATTGCCATTTGAGGCACAAAGCCTGTTTTTAAGCAGTGGGGGGAAAATGGGGAAGAATATACAGATGAATTGGTACAGGGCTTCATGCTGTGCCTGATGCATTAATCATGAAGCATCATGCTTATGCAAATGTGGAAAAGCCCAATTAGGCATAGCACAGAGCACTGGGAATAATGTTCTGGGCTATTGGGCTTTTGAAATACACTCCTTGGCCAAATTTTTAAAAGCAAAGCAGATTTGAGATACCTTCTTACTCTGGGAAACAGGTGTACAATTGTCTTCGTGGTGCTTATTTCATGCCTTCACCCTTAAAATAAAGCTTTATCTCTTTTGGCACGACTTCCTCTCACTGTTGCAGAGCCGAGCCGTGAATTCCAAAGTCACTGACAAGAAAATAAAATGTTCCTTCGGAGTGCGGGCGTGCCAAGAATACGGCAATGTTTCCCAACATTTGGATGTTTGCTGGGCGCACTTTAAAAATGTCTTCCGTTCAGGATATACTCCACATTCCACTGGCAGTCTGTCTGCCTTCTGCGCTTAATCAAAACAGTCTGATTTATACCCAGACAATCTATGGCACAAAAATGCAAATGCGCTGAATATTAAGAACCACACGCTGGAATGTGCTTGCGCATTACGGAGCCTAATTCATATTCTTGTCGGGAAAGTTCTGCTTTTAAGAAGCCTAGTGGTGTGTGTTCATTTCTTTCAGAAGCCGTTTCTAAGGCGTTTTCATAGGTCTCAGCAGGACTTGGTTAAAAGCCCAAGGAGACATTTGTTTATCTTCTCAGACTACTCTGTTTAAAAAAAATGAATATTTAAGAATGGCCATTCTGGTGGAAACCAGGGTTATTGGCAGCTCAAGTGCTTGATTACTGATGCACAAATGACAGATTAGAAATAATTAAAGATGTCCAACAATGAAATATTTTTTATTGATTACTCATTTGCCAGTCAACAATTTAATTGCTTAATGGCTCAGTCTTATCCTCAAGTAGTGCTGTGTCACTGAGACCACCCACCATATCCTGAGCCTGCCCAGCGGTTTAAGATACAGTGGGTGTCATGGGGATATGGTGCTGACGTAACAGGGATGTTGGCACTCCTTGAACATAAAACGGAACCGTTAATCAATTAATGGGTTGACTGGCAAATGCGTAATCGCTTAAAACAATGTAATTGTTGGGCAACTTTATTTCAAAGCCTTCCAGTAACACCGTCAGTGTCCATGGAAACCCCAACACCACTCAAAAAACATGGAGTGGCTATTCAATGATGGTCCCATGTCAGCCTCATGTCAAAAGCATGTTCTAGAACAGGGGTATCAAACTCATGTCATACAGAAGGCTGAAAAGCATTTGTGATGCCTGCTGAGGGCCTGAGGTGGTGTCATTACACAGGAAGTGATGTCATTAAACAAGTCAAAACCAGAAACAAACACTCTGTTCTTGTGTAGGAACTCATTAGCTGCTAATGACAGGAGAGAAAATACACAGATCTTGATCATGTTTCAAGATATGGGAGAGCACAATTATCATGTGGGCCACTCTTTCAGCTGTGTCACCTCAGCATTGCTCGGCAGCTGAGAGCCCGAGGGCCAGATGAAAAGCTTCTGAGGGCCGCATCCAGCCCCTGGGCCTTATGTCTGACACCCGTTCTAGAAGATAATCAACTTGCCCAGTCAGGGAAGCACCACCAGGGATATACCAATCAGGGAGCGATGGGAGACAGAGACCAAGTAAATAGCTGATGTCAGGCCAACAATCTGCCCAATCTAGATGCCATCAACACATCCTGTGGTAAGGAGTTCCACAGACTAATTACACATCGGGTAAAGTATCACCCTGCTGAGCAACTCAGAATTTCATGGCCACCAAGACAACCATGGGTCTGTTTAGGGTAACATCTGGCCCTATACTTGTGAAATTGTAAACACAACTAACTCCCATGTAATCAGAAGTGGAGCTGGGGGGGCAGCAACGGCAAAGTACCACTGCTGCCCTGAATGGCTCTGACTTAGAGGGGAGGTGCACTTACACGTCACATTGCGGAGAATGCCTTACTTAGCACTCCGCCTCCCTCTAGTTCTGCTTCTGCTTGCAATGGACAAATGATGTATCAGGGTTTAGATTTTCCACTCCTTCAGACCACTGCAGGGTCGGGGTCTATTAGGAAGGTTTGTGCCCCAGAGACCGATGGATCCTGGGGGATTCCTGAATGCACTGGGGAAGCTTCCTGTGGCCATGAACAGCAGTCCTGTTGAAGCCCTGTTTAACCTTTGGAATGGGGAAACCACTAGAACTGCTGATACAATCACTGCTGCGACCCCTTTCCCATCAGGGACAGCCATTGCTCCTTGGTTTTGCAAGGTCCTGAGAATTCAGTGACGAAGGTGGAGTGGTTGGGCTGATAGCAAGAAGGGCACTGGAGGAAGACTCAGGCTGCAATCCTAACCACACTTTTCTGAGATTAAGCCCCACTGAACAAAATAGGACTTACTTCTGAGTAGACCTGGTTAGGATTGTGCCCTCAGGTTATATCTGACAAAACACAAGTTAGTGCCCCTGTTTCAGCCTACTCTACGGCAGTGTAGAAGACACTGTACTTTGCAACCGCCACTGTGACAAGTCAGAGCCACCCAGCAGAGCTTTTTCAGGTGGCCTTTTACACCTTGGCCCATCAGAAGGTGAGGAAGAACAATCAATAGCCCGCTCTGACATGTTTTTCAGGTGCTCTGCTGACAAAATTGCTCAGAACTATTCTGACTTGGATTCCAATTTCAACTCGGGTCTTGTTAACATCTTGCCTCTCCTGCTTTAATGGATCGGTTTCAGCATATTCAGCCTGAATGCGGACAGGTTCCTTACCGACTTGACCACTGCCCTGCTTGACTTCTTAAGGAGGCTGGGGTTGGGGGCCGTGTCTACATCCAGATTGGTTTTTCCATTTATTTTGAATACCTCTGTGCTGGTACAAATAAATGCCCATACACCCGATCAAAAATAATTTTTAAAAGGCGGCTATCACATTTGTAGAAATTTTATTCATTTTTTAAAACTTTTATCTCTTTATGTAAGCTGTCTTGAGTGCCTGCAAAGATGGAAAGAAAGAGTATGGGTTTTTCCACATAAACTAACAGTGCAATCCTAAGTCTTCCTTGAGCTGGTGCGGCTGTCCCCATGTTGGCCCAGAGTGTTGCAAATGTGTCTTAAAGCATGTTTGTGGCAACTCATGAGTGCAGCATCCAGTCTCAGTGCCGGTCAGCAAAGGTAAGGTTGCATCGGGTGATGCAGGGATTGGGAGAAGGTGGGGGGCATGTTGGAGGTGGGGAGGGGGTACTTATGGATGGGGGAGGATGGAACAAGGATCAGATCAGTGCATACCGCATCCAAAACCCCTTCCAGGGCCAGGCAGTTCTACATTGGACTTCCCAGATTTAAACCAGTTATATAGCCTGCCCAGCAGCTACAGATATGATGGATGTCATGGTGATGTCCCAGATTTATGCCAGCTTCTTCCTGAGCTGCACTGGACACAGTGCAGGCCATGTGGCCTGGCTGTGCCAGCGCAACTTACGAATGGGGTGTAAATAAATAAAAAGAACATGTCATTTATTTTTTACAGAATTTGTTTGTGGGTTTTGTTTTCATGTGCTCACAGAGACATGCAACAAGCAAAGGTGGTGATTCTGAAACACTTTCCTTGCTCACTTGGGAGTAGGCATGATTACTGAGTACTCAATAATAATAATAATAATAATAATAATAATAATAATAATAATAATAATAATAATAATAATAATAATAATTTTATTTTTATCCTGCCTTTCTCCCCGAAGGGACTCAAGGCGGCTTACAACAGGTTAAAACAGATTAAAAACATAATTTAAAACAAATAAAAACATATTAACACATATCATAAAAACAGCAGTCAGATAAAAAATAGTCCGGTAAAAAGAGCATAGAGCAGCAGCAAATCATAAAAGAATCAGGCCTGTAAAAAATATAAAAGATGTTAAAAAGATGTTAAAAGGCCAAGAACTCAGAAGGCTTGTTTAAACAGAAGGGTTTTCAGGCCTTGCCGAAAAGTCTCAGGGAGCCATTCTCAAGTCAAGGGGAAGGGAGTTCCATAACGTTGGTGCCACTACTGAGAAGGCCCTATTTCTTGCCGCCGCCCCACGTACCTCCCTAGGCGGCGGCACTTGTAAAAAGGCCTTCTCTGATGACCTAAGAGGACGAGCCAGATTGTACGGGAGTAGGCGATCTCTAAGATACCCTGGCCCAGAGCAGTATAGGGCTTTAAAGGTCAAAACCAGCACCTTGAATTGGGCCCGGAAACGAATGGGCAGCCAATGCAGCCGCTCAACTCATTCTTTCCTCCTGTCCTATGTGAAGAATGCAGGATGTGCCTGACTTTGTAAGTCATGGGAAAGGGCTACCTCTTAAGCGCACTTTAGTTAATTTAAATCCATGGGCAAAGAGTGAACTATGACAAAACGGAAGGTTGCCAACATTTCTTTCAACTCAATTTTAGGAAAAAGTATATAAAGCAGTTAGAAAAACCACATTGAAATAGTAATGCAGCCTGAAAGCATTGAATGGTAATAAAAACAGTCAAATATCTAGTAAATTTACATTCTTCATTTCTGTCCTCCCCAGATGGATCCCTAAAAGTTACTTGTTAAGCTTCATCTGAATCTCCATAAGCCATTTGACTGACTCAGTCTGCTCTGTGGATGAAAACTCTCCATGCTGCATTATGTATCTGAAGGAACCCTAAGATGTAATGAAGAAAATGTCAAGTACCAAATTATGCATATTAAAAGTAGGTTTTGTCCCTGTGCCAATGTGATCATTCATTGATGTATAGAAGAATACTTGATTCTTCAAAGTCCCAAAATATTCTCATTACCCTTTGAGATGCCCTCTGATACTAAGAAAAACCTGTTAACTGCCAGCCAAATTCAGCTAGAGGGGAAAAAAATTCATTAACATGATAAAACACCTTGACTTTTTTTCCCCATGCTCTGTTACCTGGGTGGTTTAATGTATGCATCTTAAATGGAAATTATTCCTAATTGTGATCACCTTGCATGCTATGACTTGCCAATGACAGCTTGGTGCATGGACTACTCTTAAGAGGACAAATTTTGGGGGGATGAACTTCTAAAATCACCTTGAATGTTCTCGAGAATGAAGTGTGAGAAATGATTGTATTTGTTTATTTAAAGCAATAAAGCACCTCCCTCCAGTCTAAAGCATTCATGAGGTGACCTAGAACAATACATATTAAACAAAAAATTCATATTGTAGAAAAATACATATTAAACAAAGAACGGTGGAAAATTTATGCATGTCTCCTCAGAAGTAAGTCCCATTCCACTCCTTGGGACTTATTCCCAGGAAGGTTTGTATAAGATTTCATCCTTAGCCCATGAAAAAAAAAAAATCACATGCCTCCTTGAGACATCTGATGGGCCACTGTGAGATACAGGAAAGTGGACTTGATGGGCCTTTGGCCTGATCCAGCGGAGATGTTCTTATAATAATAATAATAATAATAATAATAATAATAATAATAATAATAATAATAATAATAATAATAATAATAAAAAATAGCCGAACTGTTGTCCAAGCTGGAACAATATTTGAAGAGAATTACTAAATAAACAGCAACTGAAATTCATCTCCTATTCTTCTGTCTCTGGGCAGAAGTGGTGTAGCTAGAGGGGGTGCAAAGTATTATGTTTTGCAGGGAGCCTCACCTCAGTGTGCAAGTTTTGGAGGGATGTTCCTCCTTCCCTTCGGAGCCGTACCGGGTAGGGGAAGCAAAAGGGAGGCGAATGCAAGGAGGCTGGGAGGAAAACGTCTCCATTTTGCTCCCCCGCCAGGAATGGCTGTGAAGGGGAGGGGGAAAGGCCCCTTGCACGGCACGTTCAGGCACTGCAAAACTTAATGCTTTGCACCCCCTCTAGTTACACCACTGGTGACCCTAATCAAACTGCTGCCTGAGGCAACCATTTCAGTTGGCCTCATGGACAGGCCTGGTTCCTTTCATCCAGTACCAAATTTGAAGCAGCAGTGGAGATGTGTGACTCTATCCCTGTCATCTTAAGCTTTTTGTGTACAGCAGCCATGGGTGTGCACATACCTTCTTTCCAATCTGGTAAATAACTGGGAGCACAATCTAGAGAAGGTCTTTAGCCAGTGCAAGTCTCTTGCGCTGGCCCAGGAGTATGGCAAACATGACTTAAAGCATATTCGTGCCTCCTTTGGAGCCAGTTCAAGGACACACGCTGGCCTCCCCGTGCCAGATCTGTACTGGGAAGTGGTAAGTTTGCACTGGCCTGGGCAGGCCACCGCAGGGGGATGGAGAGAGTGGTGTGAGAGTGAAATGGAGATGGGGAGGGGGCATTTTGGGGGGGTGGACCAAGAGGCAGACTGGGCCCAGAAGGGGATGGGATCGGTTGCAGAAGTGCAGGCCAAATCCTAATCCCCATCCCTGCTGCTTAGATTTGCGCCAGCGATTTTGCTGGCAAAGATTCCAGTAGCCAGATAGGGGTGGCTGGTGTGTGACACAGCGTAAGGTAAGGAGGAAGAAAGCCCCTAAGCCTGGGTTCTAGATGTCCAGTTGGCACCTACTCAGGCACTCGACCTGCCTGTTCCACCACAAATTAGGACTGGGATGCCCAGAAGGAAGGGGATTCTCAATAGGAAAACAGTGTGGAGGAAAGGGTTAAACTGCCACTGGCATGTCCCCATGTCCATTGCTGTCATGGGTAAATATCTGAAGACAACAGAGATACTTGCAAGCAGCACCACCATCACATCTATTTTGAGTGCTCTTCTCACATGCCCAAATCAACGGAAGGAGAACCAAGTTTAGATTGCCTTTTCTTTTGTGCCGACTGCAATGTCAATTTTTGCCCCACTCCCCCCTGCAGCAAATTATGGGGTCGCTTCCAGAAATGATAACCCGAGGCCACTGCGCTCATTTCAACTCATCACCTGCTAGCAAAGAACAGCTTCTATTTGCAAACAGATGACAGGATCGCATAACAGCAAGGAAAGAGGGAAAGTGCTAATGACTACTCAAAGTGCTGGAGGAATATGTTGTGCTAACAGCAAGTAAAAATGTCTACATACATATTATGCACTGAGAATCATATTTCTAATACCCCTGCAAATCGTGATAAGGCACATTAGCTTTAGATATTTAATCCTTTCACTTTCTTACTCCCTTCTCAACTAACCTTTTTTTGGGGGGGGGGTATTTTGTTTGCTCAGGTGAGCCCAGGTCGTTTCTTTCAAAAAGGGTCACATGACAAGAATCGTATATATTTTCTATGATCAACGGTGTCAATGATTTATGACTTTGAAATAGAATGGATAGGAAAGAGCCAAAGGCCCAGGAAAGATTTCAAAACCCAGAGAAAATGGTTTAAAATGTTTATCGCAGTGTTACAAGGGCATATTCAGGAGCCAGAATGTCTTGGATGCATCCAGATGACTCTCAAAATCACAACTGGAAAAGAGATTGGGGACCACCTTGCCCAGGGACCCCATCCAGTACCTACAGAAAATGCACACTCTTCTTAAGGAGAAATCAACATAAGAATATAAGAAGAGCCCTGCCGGAGCAGGCCAAAGGCCCATCTGGTCCAGCTTCCTGTATCTCACAGTGGCCCATCAGTTGTCTCAGGGAGCACACAAGACAACAAGAGACCTGCATCCTGGTGCCCTTGCAGGTTGACGTGATGTTGCCTACTTCTAGGCGGCGCGGGCAGGCGGCACGGGAGCCCGTGGCCGGTGGGGATGCTCTGGTTGCTGCTGCTGCCCCGCGCGGGCGCCACCGTCCCCGCCTCGGGAGCCGGGCGCTGCAAGGCTGCGGCCGGTGGGAGGGCGAGCGACGCCGGAGGTGCCGCCGAGACCCTCTCCCTGGGGACAGGTAAGGGGAGCCCGGGAGGAAGCGCGGCGCGGCTGGGCTGCGCTGCCTTGCGTCGCCGCCTTCCTCCCGAGGCTGGGATCGGCCCTGCGGCACCCTCGGAGAACTTTTCCTGCTCCCAGAGGGTGAGCTGAGCAGGCGCCTCAGGGCAGAGGGAAGGGCGGGCGGGGAAGAGGGTGTGGGGCTGCCCCCAAGTTGCCCCCCTGGAGGGCTCCCCAGCCACTCCCCTGGCCCCACACCTGGTGTCTCCCCACTTCCCATCACCCCCCAAATTGCTCTCCTGGAGGGCTCCCCAACCCCTCCCCCTGGCCCCATACCTGGTGCCCCCCCACTTCCCATCAGCCCTCCAAATTGCCCCCCTGGTGGGCTCCCCAGTCGCTCCCCTGGCCCCACATCTAGTGTCCCCCCACTTCCCATCACCCCCCAAGTTGCTCTCCTGGAGGGCTCCCCAACCCCTCCCCCTGGCCCCACACCTGGTGTCCCCCCACTTCCCATCACCCCTCCGGAGGGCTCCCCAACCCTTCCCCGTGGCCCCACACATGGATTCACCCCACTTCCTGTCACCCCCCAAGTTGCCCCCCGGAGGGCTCCCCAACCCCTCCCCGTGGCCCCACACATGGAGTCACCCCACTTCTCATCACCCCCCAAGTTGCCCCCCTGGAGGGTAGACCTCCGGACCTTGCTGGGTTTCAAAGTAGCTCTCGGGCCAAAAAAGTG
The DNA here is from genome assembly GCF_035046505.1 of Tiliqua scincoides. Taxonomy (NCBI): domain Eukaryota; kingdom Metazoa; phylum Chordata; class Lepidosauria; order Squamata; family Scincidae; genus Tiliqua; species Tiliqua scincoides. Next base: position 7,435,813 of record NC_089821.1, on the reverse strand, counting down.
TGAGCACCCCTGCTGTAGCCTTTCCTCATAAGAAAGCCTTTTTGGCTTGCCTGAAGCTATGTATCTACTCCAGAATGGTTGGAAAGTCTCCTCTGGGCCTTCCTATGCTCTCTCTCTCTCTCTCTCTCTCTCTCTCTCTCTCTCTCAGTGGCAGACCACCCATTCATCCGATGGGGCAAATGCCCTGGGCGCAGAGCCTTGCACACCTTTAGGACATGGAAGTCTTTTTGAGGCTCCTGACAGGGTCAGAGACTGTGCTTCCTCCTGTGCCTTTTTCAAAGTAGTGGATAGTGCAGGCAACCCTCCGAGGGGTCACCTTGCATAAACTTAAAGCTTCCAGATCCCATGCGAAAGGGGAAATAGTGAAGGCTATCAGTGAGTAGGTTTTACAACTTGCGTGGTGGATCCTATATCAGGATCCAAATGTTAGTTATTTGCTCTGTCAGTAATGACTTCATGATCCAAGAGCCTTTTGTCCCTGTACTGTCAGACATGTGTGAACTGTAAACACCTCTTGGTCTTTTTTCGTTTGTTCATACAGAGGAGACAATAAATTATTGTCTGTATCATGACAGCCTGAAGGAGATGGCCCCTTGAGATTTTTTCACCAGAGGGCGTTTGTTACAGTTAACCTAAATGACCTGCAGGAAATTGCCGGATATCCACAGTACATCTAACTCTGGTCACTCTATTGTTTCTAACACAGATTACTCTTCCGGAGAACAAAGTTTAGAGATGGAACAATGCCATAGCAATAGATTATGGAAAAGCAGTGAGGGAATCCTTCAGTCTTGAGATGCTGGGTGGATGGGTTGTCCAGAAATACACTGGCGGACAGTCTGATCCTAACAAAATGTTATGCTGCCGGAACAGGCTTTCCAGGGGTATAACACGCTTTTCAGCCATTGTGAAAGAAAACGCACCAGAGTGTGCCGGCCGGCCACTGCTGGAAGTGATGCGTGACCACTTCTGTGTACCACCTGCTGACTGTAAGACTGGCAGGGACCGAGAGGGGGCCATGAGGGGACCGTGGAGATAGTGGAACAGGACAGGGGATGGGATGATTGGGGAAGAAATGGGGCAGGGAGGAGAGTGGAGTGGGCCCAGGAAGGAGGCAATTTCAACAGCAGTGGCACCCTCTGAATCCTAATCCCTTTCCATGGCTTGATCTACCTTCCTGTGGCCTTGTGCCAGCAATATTGCTGGGAAGGCCCAAGTTGATCCATCGGGCCAGCAGTGGCTTTCCCCAGGAGAAGGGAACAAATGTTTCTTGCCCCAAGGAGGCCTCTGGAGGCCAAACCCCCCCCCCCCCACGGGATGCCATAGTGCCACATTGGGTTGGGTTGTAAAGGTCTAACTACATTTTATTTATAATGTGAAGTTTGATCCTGCAGGTTCTCCTTTTTTTGTAAACATAACAGCAACTGTTACCCTGCACATGCCTGATCCTGTCTGAACTCGGAAGCTAAGCAGGGTCAGGCCTGGTTAGTACTTGGATGGGAGACCGCCTGGGAATACCAGGTGCTGTAGGCTTATACCATAGTTTTTCCATGCCCGATTTCGTCTTATCTCGGAAGCTAAGCAGGGTCAGGCCTGGTTAGTACTTGGATGGGAGACCGCCTGGGAATACCAGGTGCTGTAGGCTTATACCATAGTCTTTCCATGCCCGATCTCGTCTTATCTCGGAAGCTAAGCAGGGTCAGGCCTGGATAGTACTTGGATGGGAGACCGCCTGGGAATACCAGGTGCTGTAGGCTTATACCATAGTCTTTCGAGACTGAAGGTTGCCAACCAACATGCACGGCTATACAAACCAAATCAAAACTACAGGGGTGGGGACTTTCACACTTTGCCCCAACCATCCAAGCTGGATTGTGTCCCCGCCCCACCCCCACATCAATAGCACCAATGGAAGGGGTGCTTGAGAAGTGGTGTGTAAATATCTCATGAGCATGCACGTGATATGGATTGGAACTGCAGTGAGTGCAAAGAGTTTTAAGCCCTCTTGTCTATCTACCACAATAAAAGATGAAGCAAGGTGGTTGGAAGTAAAACTGGAACCCAACTTTATTTGCCTTCCAACAAATATGGGATATCTGCAATATTTGCAAATAAAACTGGCCTGAATACCTAATGTCCAGTACTGGTTTCCTACTTTGTCAGAGACAACTCATAGACTTTGACCCCAGCCCAGACCCTACTCTGGCTTCAAGCTGTGGCTCGCCTCAAACCTGTCACCTGTGGCTAACAAGTCTAGCTTAGCAGTCCCGCAGCCTCATGTGCCAACGACAAAGTTGTGGAGACCTGATTCGGAGCAAACAGAAACAAAACTGTGCTTGCAACTAAGACACCGACCCTGATACAACCATGACAACAAATAAATTGTGGCAAAAAGGGAGATGAAAAAGGAGGTATTGGATTCTCCCTCCCTTGAGATCTTCAAGCAGAGGCTCAAAAGTGACCTGCCGGAGATGCTCTAGGAGAATTTCTTGCTACAGGCAGCAGGTTGGATTAGATGACCTTGTAAGTCCCTTCCACCTGTAGGATTCTATGAAAACTGCACCTGTAGCCACCACCACCCTTTTTGTAGACATTACTAATTTTCTGGGTTCTTGATCCTCCCCCTCAAACCCCCCATTACAATATGTTATGTTATGTTGGCAACCTTCAGTCTCGAAAGACTCTGGTATCGCGCTCTGAAAGGTGGTTCTGGAACAGCGTCTAGTGTGGCTGAAAAGGCCGATTCGGGAGTGACAATCCCTTCCACACTGGGAGCAAGTGCAGTCTGTCCCTGGTCTGTCTCCCTGGCTATGGGCCTTCCTTCTTTGCCTCTTAGCCTTAGACTGTTGGCCAAGTGTCTCTTCAAACTGGGAAAGGCCATGCTGCACAGCCTGCCTCCAAGAGGGCCGCTCAGAGGCCAGGGTTTCCCACTTGTTGAGGTCCACTCCTAAGGCCTTCAGGTCCCTCTTGCAGATGTCCTTGTATCGCAGCTGTGGTCTACCTGTAGGGCGCTTTCCTTGCACGAGTTCTCCATAGAGGAGATCCTTTGGGATCCGGCCATCATCCATTCTCATTACAATAGGTCAGACCAAATACAACAATCGTGGACATCCTACTCCAGGGTCAGGTGTCTCCCATCTCCCACCTTTCTCCAGCCAGGCCACAAGCCAGATGCTTTTCTACCTGGTGAGGAGAAAGCAGGGAACAATCAGGCCTCCCTCTGCTCCAGGGCCAGGTGTCTCCCATCTCCCCCTTTCCCTCAACTGTGGACACTGGAGCACCTTCTGGTCTGGAGCACCACCCACCCAGACTATACTAGCTTTCTCTCCTGAGCTGTGCTGGCCCCTGATGCTGCTGTTGCTCACTGTCTTGTGGGCAGAAAACATGAAAAGCGTCCCTGCAAATAAACATCTGGGTTGATACTGCCCAGTGGCATAGCTCCAAGGAGTTAGTGCAGTCAGTACTGCATGCACCACAACACATAGTATAAGCAAACCCTCCCATTGCTTGGTTTGATAAGCCCCTCCCTCCAAACACGTGTTCTGCTGCCTTATGTCTTCTAAGGATGGGGAGAGGCTGGACACCCCCAGCCATAGTTACAATCCGGTTGCTGTGTCCCCAAGCAAGCTATTCTCCCAAAGACTGAAAACCATGGGATCAAACCACCCATTAAAAGCAATGCATGCTGTGACCTTAACTGAGGAGCTTGCTAGTGACTTTAAATCAGCAGCCGAAAAAGGTTTCCATCATAAACGGGAATGATCAACTCATTCCCAGTTGGGTTTATGCAAAAAGAATGTGTGCCTGAATGAATCGCTTCAGAGAAACTGGCAATCTATTCACAGATAAGACCTGGAGGTTATTGACTGCAGAGTTATTGCAGATTTAAAAAAAAAGTTCTTGAGATGATCATTTCTGGGTAAATGATTGGTAAAAAATCTAGACAACTCCTTTGTTGAGCAATGGCTTGTTAACAACTTGTACCTTATTTGAACCACAGGGAAGAGAAGCTCTTGCATCTGTTCAGCATGCCAGCTAAGAAGGATAGCGAAGAACACGCTACCCTGAAGTAGCTGAAGACAGATGTTCAACTCTTTTAGAGATTTTTCATAGCGCGTCTCATGTGTGATGATTCTTCTCATGCATGACAATTCTTCAAACAGTCCTGAGAGCAGGAAGTTTCGGAATTGGAAAGCAGCAGGTACAGACTCCTGCAGGTCAGAATTCCTAGAGCCTTTATGAACCATAATCCTTTGTGATCCTTTATGAGCCTGGACCCTTTATGAGGACGGAGCATGACTGAGACATGCAAAATTATGCACGGGAAGGATAGAGTAGATAGAGCAGACATTTTCAATCACTGTGCCATGGCACACTGGTGTGCCGTGAATGGTCCCCAGGTGTGCCGCGGGAATTGGGGAGAGGGACATTTATCAATAGGAACATTGGGGGATGTGAGCCCCCATTGACAACACAGTGTGCCTTGTCAATTGTCAAAAAGCTGATGGTGTGCCTTGACCATTTTAGTGCCTTGCCAGTGTGCCGCGAGATGAAAAAGGTTGAAAATCACTGACATAGAGAGAATCTGTTTTCCCTCTCAGGTAACACCAGAACCAGATGATTACTGGGCTGGGGCACCTTCCTTATGAGGTGTTTGGGCCTCTTCAGCCTAGAAAAGAGACACCGGGGGGGGACGGGACATGATTGAGACATACAAAATTATGCATGAGAAGGATAAAGTGGATAGAGAGATGCTCTTTACACTGTCACATAACACCAGAACCAGGGGACATCCACTAAAATTGAGTGTTGGGAGAGTTAGGACAGACAAAATAAAACATTTCTTTACTCAGCGTTTAATTAGTGTGTGGAACTCCTTGCCACAGGAAGTAGTGATAGCTTCTTGCCTAGATGCCTTTAATAAGGGATTGGACAAATTTCTGGAAGAAAAGTCCATCACAGGTTACAAGTCATGATACGTATGTTTTAGCGGTAGGCTACCTCAGAGTGCCAGATGCAGGGGAGGGCACCAGGACACAGGTTGTGTCTTGTTGTCTTGTGTGCTCCCTGAAGCACTTTGGTGGGCCGCTGTGAGATGCAGGAAGCTGGACTAGACGGGCCTTTGGCCTGATCCAGCAGGGCTCTTCTTATGTTCTTAACAAAACTCAACCCCCTCTGAAATTCAGTCCCAACTTGTAATGGAATCGCCAACAGTCATCAACAGGTTTAAATTTAAAATAATAATAGGAAAAGGCCACCATCTTTACATGTCTGTCATACTGAAATCTATACTTCTCTGCATTTGTCCATTTTCCAATAGGTGCCACATCTGAAATCCAGCATTCTGTTCTAATTCTATTGTCCAAATCCAGTCCTGCCATTTTGGGTTATTTGGTATGCTGATGGTTTCCTGAGCAGCTTCTGAGATCCAGGAAGCTGGACTAGATGGGCCTATGGCCTGATCCAGTGGGGCTGTTCTTATGTTCTTAACTACAATTCCCAGGAAGCCTTGCAGGTCTCTTGTTATCTGGTGTGCTCCCTGGGGCATTTGGTGGGCCACTGTGAGATACAGGAAGCTGGACTAGATGGGCCTATGACTTGATCCAGTGGGGCTCATCATAGTACCGTGATGATTAAAATGAACACTTTAAAACAATGAATATGAGCGCATCTTAAAAAAAAAAAAAAGCAAATATCGAAATTCTACAGGTACCTTGCCCAGAATATCATCCCAAAATTATGAATAATTCCTTGTCTGAAGGCTGCAGGCACTAGCAGCAAAGTCAGGCATGTGTAACCATGATACAATGCAAGGGAATATTAGTGACAACAGCTGTAATGGTTTTCATGGCACCTCTGCCTAATTTGTATCCAGATTTAGGTATTTAGCAGTAACAAGTTGAAGGCAAACTGTTATCTCTCCTGCCAGTTTACATCACCAGGGAGATGCAAGATGAGAAATGTCTCACTTTCTTTGCACTGAGCCAATTTGAGGTGCAGTGTTAATTACAAAGACTGGAGAAAAATCTTTAATAATTACCCTTCATTAATTTTGTGATGAATGAAGACTCCTAGAAGGGATGGAAAAGGATCCATGCGCCGTTAATCTGTTTGGAAGCTTGCTTTTAAAAAATGCTGTTTCTTGTACAGATATGGGTGAATGGGGTCAATATCTGACTGCAGTTGTATGTCGAGGGGAACAGACAAAACCAAGAGTACCAATCGCACATTTTCTGTTTAATTAGAGGAAGATGAAAAACTTCAAATCTCCCTTGAATCTGAAAATCCCCAAAGACACCGATTCTAAGATGCATTTGTTATTCATCTCTACAAGAAGGCCTTAGAAGTGTAGACACTGGACATCAGAAGGACTCTTTTGCCACCAAATTGTAAAGTCGGAAAGCGAGCAGTTGAAAAGGACAACCAGAAAAGCCATTCACTGCCGAATGGTGGATCATGCTTTACAACTGTGGTTCCCAAACATTTTTTGAGGCTGCTACCTGATTTATAAATGCCAAGGGGTGCAGCTGTAATGGTGATTGGGCAGCAGTACCTCCACCCCACCCAGTAACAGCTTGTTGAATCCTTGATGCACGTAGCCTAATCCAGAGGTGTCAAACTTGTTTCATACGGAGGGCCGAAGTTAGCATTCATGGGGCCTGCGGAGGGCTGGAAGTGACATCATTAAGCAGATGATGGCTAGAAATAAGCACTCTGTTCTCGCGTAGAAACTCATTAGCTGCAAATGACAGAAGAGAAAATGTGCAAATCATGGTCATATTTTCAAGATATGAGTGCGTCCAGTTATCATGCTGGGAAAGTCCAGTTATAACAGGGGCCGGATAAATTGCTTCTGGGGGCCACATTCAGCCAGCAGGCCTTATGTTTGACACCCCAGCATAATCTGCACTGTCAGTTTCATGACTGATTGAAAATTGGGTCACAACCCATCAGTGGGTTCTGGGAACTGCTGTTCTAGATCAGGGGTGTCCAAACTTTTTCACAGAAGGGTCACATCATCTCTCTGATACTGTATCGGGAGCCAGGAAAAAAAAAAAGAATTAATTTACATTTCAAATTTGAATAAATTTACATAAATGAATATATTAGAGGTGGAACTTATATGAATGAATGAAGGTCTTGCAATAGCTCAAGTCCTATAAAAGGCCAGCCTTTCCTTTGCTACAGATGTGAAACAGCAAAGTGGAGGAGCCCTTGTCCCACAGCTCATGCGAGAGGTTGAACAGTTGGTCGTCACGGTGAAAGCAGTTGCATCAGGCCAGTGTGGGCTCCATCAAGTCTCTGGAGGGCCAGAAGCTCATTGGAGACTGCGGGCTCCCTGAGGACCAGTTTGGGAGTCCTCAGGGGTTGCAAGTGGCCCCAGGGCCAGGGTTTGGGCGCCCCTGTTCTAGATAATTAATTGACATGCAGCCAACACACCAATCACTAGGCAGTGAGTTGGATCCAAGTGTGCCTTTTCCCATGGAGAACATGGCATCTGCTCATTCATGAAAGTACTGCTTTCCACCTGGCTCAAGAATTCTGCACCAGAAAAAACTAACTGGAGTCCCAAAATGCTATTCCTGCTACTTCACCTGTGTAGGACCATCTGCAATCTCTAACATAGGCAGAGGTATGGAAGCTGCTACAGAACTTACTTATTATAGCACTGCATAAACTCTTGTGCAAATGTTTTGTAAAACAGCACTAGTGGCTATTTTCCTTTCAGTCACAGTTTTTTGTTTTTTGTGTGTGTGTTTTTTTTTTGCTCCAAGCCAGCACCATAATCCTGCACTTGGAAGAGGTATAGAAGCTGAAACAAAGAGTGTGCTCACAAAACAATCAGTCAGGGAATGAAAAATATACTGAGTGGAAGCGTAACAAAACTTCACAAAGTCACAGAAACAAAGTATTGTTCAGTGACTGTCAAGACCAAAACACTATTTTTTAAAACATTTTTTAAAACTGATGATGTCAGTGGCATAGCTAGAGGGGGTGCGACACACTAAGTTTTGCAGGGAGCTTCACCACGGCGTGCAAGCGCCCTCATAGCCATTCTGGGCCGTGGAGCAAAATGGAGTCATACGCTTGACTCTGAGAGGGAGGGGCAACTGGTGAGACTCCCTACAAAACTTAGTGCTTTGCACCCTCTCTAGCTACGGCACTGGATGTCACATACTATTCCTATGTTACTTTAGCACCATGTTCTGATAATGCAGGAACCCTGAGAACACTTGGTGGGAATTGATCCCCTTGTCAATTTCCACCATCATTCAGCATCCTCCTGATTTCTGGTCCTGGTTATGCTGGTATGAGAAACAATTTCACCAGTGGTCCACTTACATGGCATGGATGATTCATGCATTATTTCTTTTCTGACCCAAGAAAATATTATCTTGGTGTCAATTGTAAGCTTCATAATGTTAGAATAACCATTCAAATGGTTTCTTGGCTAAGGGTACATGAAGAGCTTTTAGCTATGATGTAGCCCTAGAAACAACCCTGACCCATTTATAAGCACATATTGTACATTGTGATAGTTTCTCTAGGAAGTGATGGTGAATGCAATAATGTTTGTTTGTGACATAATGCTTTGAACAACAGCAAAAATTGTCAGAGAATGTCTAATAAACACTACTTGGGAACCTTGACATGATGGGATAAAATCTTCTTTTAAATGCAGACATTTCTTGTTTATTTGCAAGTTTTTTGCCTGAAGTTTGCAGATTGGCTTTGGCTGAAATCCTATAAACAGTTTCCTGGGTATAAGTCCCATTAAGCTCAATGGGACTTACTTCTGAGTAGAAATATATAGGATTGCACTTTGCTTTTTTTCAATAATAGAGATGGAATAAAGTAAAAAGTATGCAAGGAAATTTTAATGAAGTAATATAATCTTCAGTGATGCATGTCTCCTATTGAATGCTATTGTAGTTTATGCTTCAGGGATCAGAGATTATACGTTTAAAGGATTTGGGATCTGCCATGTCAGTTGTGTGAATTCCATTAGGATGAATTGGAAAGAGTTAAGCAAATCAAAAGTGGGAAAAATAGATTAGGTTTACAATCTAAGAAAGCAGATTAAAATTAATGTCAAATATAAACTTCTGCAGATTAAATTCAAACAGATTGTAGGATTATGATGATATACAGTGGGTCTTCCATATTTGCTATACAGTGGGTCTTCCATGGATTTGAATATCTGCAGATGCCAAAGCCTTCTAGAGGGCTTCAGAGACCTCCTGGATACAACCAGAAGTGCCTTCCAGTTGATTCCTGGAGGTCTTGTAAGGCTTGAGGAGATTGCAAACAGCCTCCCCATACCTCAGAAGACCTTTCAGAGGCTTCTGAAAGGCTCTTCTAGTTGGGCGGTGAATGGCCCCCACAGAGTTCACTATCCAAAGAATTTGGTATCCACAGGTGGTCCTGGAATGGATCCCTAAAATCAAAATATGGGAATATTTTTTATTGTTTTTATCCCAGTATTATTACAGTTCTGATAATAAGTTTGTTTGGTTGCTTGTTTACTGCCATTCTCATCCTCAGATTTTTGATCAGATAATAGTCAAGGGGTTATATAGGCAGGCTATCCTAGACTGACTGACTGACTGACTGAGGGCATAATCCTAACCCCTTATGTCAGTGTTTTCCAGCACTGACATCAGGGCAATGCAGCTCTGAGGTAAGGGAACAAACATTCCCTTCCTTTGAGGAGGCCTCCGTGAGTGACACCCAACTGCAGGATGCAGCACGGCACCACTATACCAGTGCTGGAAAGCACTGACATAAGGGGTTAGGATTGTGCCCTTAGTGTTTTGCATTCCCTCTAGCTACACCACTGGATGATGTCACATACTATTCCTATGTTACTTTAGCACCATGCTCTGATAATGCAGGAACCCTGAGAACACATTGGCACCACTTTGCCAGTGCTGGAAAGCACTGACATAAGGGGTTAGGATTGCTCCCTGAATCTAATCTAATCTAATCTAATCTAATCTAATCTAATCTAATCTATCTATCTATCTATCTATCTATCTATCTATCTATCTATCTATCTATCTATCTATCTATCTATCTATCATCTCCAGATGTTTTACAGTCCAGGGTGTGATCATCTCTTTGGCTGCAACAACACATGCCCTTGAGATTCTCCAGACAGGTACAAATCAGGATCTCAGGCAGGATCTCAAGTTGTTTATGTTCTTGCCAACTGACATTCTCAACGTTCCATTCCACCCTCTCACAGCAGCATGCAACAAGGACTCCTCTCTCTCTCTCTCTCTCTCTCTCTCTCTCATGATAGTTTGTCAGCAACTTCCAGCATCCCCTCCAGGCATGAATTGAGCTGCTTCAGGCAGGTTTCAGGCAGCTCAACCTCCAGACCACATCGCCCATCTATAAGTGTATGGAAAAATTACTAGGACGAGTTCTGAAAGCCATCAGAATTTCAAAGAAACCATGTTCAAATTCTGTACAGATAAGAACATAAGAACAGCCCCACTGGATCAGGCCATGGCCCACCTAGTCCAGCTTCCTGTATCTCACAGCGGCCCACCAAATGCCCCAGGGAGCGCACCAGACAACAAGAAAACCAGCAATGCCTCCTGGGAATTGTAGTTTAAGAACATAAGAACAGCCCCACTGGATCAGGCCACAGGCCCACCTAGTCCAGCTTCCTGTATCTCACAGCGGCCCACCAAATGCCCCAGGGAGCACACCAGATAACAAGAGACCTGCAAGGCCTCCTGGGAATTGTAGTTAAGAACATAAGAACAGCCCCACTGGATCAGGCCATAGGCCCACCTAGTCCAGCTTCCTGTATCTCACAGCGGCCCACCAAATGCCCCAGGGAGCACACCAGATAACAAGAGACCTGCAAGGCCTCCTGGGAATTGTAGTTAAGAACATAAGAACAGCCCCACTGGATCAGGCCATAGGCCCAGCTAGTCCAGCTTCCTGTATCTCACAGCGGCCCACCAAATGCCCCAGGGAGCGCACCAGATAACAAGAGACCTGCAAGTTAAGACCTGTTAAGTTCTTATGTTCTTAACTACAATTCCCAGGAAGCCTTGCAGGTCTCTTGTCATCTGGTGTGCTCCTTGGGGCATTTGGTGGGCCGCTGTGAGATACAGGAAGCTGGACTAGATGGGCCTTTGACCTGATCCAGCAGGGCTCTTCCTATGTTCTTATGTTTCCCAGCCCCCTCCCAAACCCCCAAGAAGCTTCCCCATTGAACAGTGCTCATTGTTCCATGGTGTGTGGCCTGTTGTCCACCTGGCAGAGAGGGCCAACGCTGATTGGTACTGGTCTCTCTGCCGGTGCTGTGTGCCTCCCAGTGACACTTTTACAACACACCGGTGAGTGCAGCACTGGTGCAGGGGAGGATAGGATTGGGCCCTAGGTCTACAGACTCAAACACACTTCCTTGGAATAAGCTCATTGAACTGCAAGAATCCATAATGGAGAGTTGGACATTTCTGTTTGTACACAGTTATTGAACGAGCAGGTGGAGGTAATAGAATGCCATAAATAGCTATCCGCTGACCTGGTCTTAGATAACTATGACATACCTCTGCAATTTGTGCCACAGTGCCACTGAATGCACCAGGGATACCAAGTGAAAATGCATGTCATAAAATTGACCTGGGAAAAGGCATTTCATTTTGTTTTATTTACAGATAATGCTGAGGTGCAACAAGGAATTGAAATATCTCCACCACGGCAAACACAAGGCTTGCGCTCAGGGAATAAAGGAGACTGTAAGCAAGATTAAGTTTCCAGACTGAAGCTTCTAATATTAGGCTTTTGCTTTTCTACCCTATTGGGCTGGATGGTTTGATTTCTATGGAACATACGGTATATTCCACACGCGCCCTTTGCGAATGAAAGGAAGATTAAATAACATTTTCTTATTAAACCCTAGTTGTGGGTACACTCCTCTATAGGACACTTGGGGCTAGCCTTAAGAACATAAGAGCCCCATTGGATCAGGCCAAAGGCCCCTGTAATCCAGCTTCCTGTATCTCACAGTGGCCCACCAGATGCCTCAGGAAGCGCACAGGACAACAAGAGACCTGCATCCTATTTCCACTCCCTTGCACCTGGCCCTCTGAAGTTGCCACTTCGAAAACCAGGAGGTTGTGCATACCCATCATGGCTTGTAACCTATGATGGACTTTTCTTCTAGACATCTGTCAAATTCCCTTTTAAAGCCATCGAGGACAGATGCTATTGTCACATGCTGTGGCAAGGAGTTCCACATACTAATTACTTGCTGTCTGTTCTCACTCTCCTGAAACTCAATTTTAGTGGACATTCCCTGGTTCTGATGTTGTGTGAGGGGGAAAAGAACATCACTGTAACCACTACCCCCTGCATGATTTTGCGCATCTCAATCATGGTCCCCTCAGGCGGCTCTTTTCTAGACTGAAGAGCCCCAAACACTACAGCCTTTCATTGTAAGTTAGTCTTTTTGGCTTGCTTGAAGGTTTGTAGAAATGGATGGCTTCTACTCCAGAATGGCTCAGACTCCTCAGGGCTTTTCTATGCTCTCAAAAATTTTCAACTCCCCCTCCCAGCATCCTCCTCACTCATCCCTCTCACAATCTACTCGGGCAGCTCTCCTAAGGCAAAGAGATTTGCCCCAGGCGCCCTGAGGGGGATATTCTAACTACAAACAGACTTGCACTCATTACCTATTTATTTTCAGAAACCCTCAGGACAACTTCCAAATTGTTAAAAGCAATAAAACAATAATTATATAAAAGAAAACCAATAGTTCAGAGTACAAAAACAACTATGCAACCAGTCAACCAGTAGCATAGCTAGAGGGGGTGCAAAGCACTAAGTTTTGCAGGGAGCCTCACCGTGGCATGCAAGCGGCCCCTCTTCCTCCCCTTCAGAGTCAATCCTGGTGGTAGGAGCATAACGGAGGCATTTGCCTTCCTGCTTCCCTGCATTCACCTCCATTTTGCTCCCCCCTGCTCGGAATGGCTCTGAAGGGAAGGGGGGCTGCTGGCAAACCACGGTAAGGCTCCAGAAAAACTAAGTGCTTTGCACCCCCTCTAGCTATGCCACTGCAGTCAACAAATGAAAGAGCAAAACCAAGGAGGAAAAGTATCAGAATGGCCCCAATTCACACACAGAAGAATGAATGAATGAATGAATGAATGAATGAATGAATGATCACTTCACTATCCTAATGGTGTTAGGAATCTTACCTAATGGTGCAAGATGGGATATGCCAGAATCAGCATTGTGTAGGAGGAATTGATGCCCCGGACTGAGGCTTTTAGGGGTTCTGGGGCCATGGAAAGAGGCAGAGAGTATGGTGATCCAGCGAGGCTGTTGCAGCTCACCATGTGGTGATGGGAGACTGTGTAACTTCTTATGCATCCTTGGGTAATAGTTGCACTGGACAGCAACTGTCCTGCACTGTGTCCAGGAGCAAGGAACAATAGCTCATCACCAGGAAAAAAAACAGGCAAGCAACTTGCAAAGTAACAACAGTTTATCAAGAGTGTATCTATTTTCATTAAAAAATAAAATGGGAAAGGGCCAGAGGTTGAATAGCTGAAAACAGACACTTGGAATTAGAGGATAAACATGTCTTGGAGTTGATTGCAAATGTAAACAAAACAAATTTGAATGTTACCTTGACATCAGCCCTGCCTAGAAATTATTTACAGCCCAATCTGTCCTTTACTGGCCAACACTGCATCCTGCATGCCAGCCAGAGACCATGGTGTGATGGAGAGGCAAACAAAATTCTTACTCACCTACTCTGCTGTGCAATGGGTCTACCTGGATCTCTGCTAGGCCTTTGGCTGGTGTAAGTCCGCATGTACCCAAGGAGGCATGGCAAGGTCAGGCAGGAGGTATAGGTAGAGATGTTTGTTTCCGGTGAGTAAGATAGAATTATGGCCTACGTCTTACTGAACATACTTGGCTTACTTCTGAGTAAAATAAATAATATCTGTATAGGAGAATTGGCAGAATCAGTGTTTGGAAGAGGCGAATTTTGATCCTGATGGAGATATTGACCTCCTTCCAGTGGCTCTATTGAGGTAGACAAATGCTACGTTGCCTAGCTAATCCTGTTGTGGACTTAAGTGTTGGATGCCATCTTTTTCTCCTGCACCAGCGATCTCAGGTACTTGAATTCTTGAACCTGCTCGATTTGAACTCCATCTATGATCCATCCATGATCATAAATTTGGTCTTAACCACATTGATTCTTAGACCTTAGGATTGGGTGATGTGGTCAATGTGGTAAAGGATGCCTCTGCATCTGTGTTGACGAACATGGCGCTGTCATCTGTGAATATCACGTCGGTCAGGAAGTTGTATGCATCATACTGAACTCTGTGCCTGTCCTCGAACGCTTTCCTGTGGTTGGTCTGTGGAACTCCTTGCCACAGGATGTGGTGATGGCGTCTGGCCTGGGCGCCTTTAAAAGGGGATTGGACAAGTTTCTGGAGGAAAAATCCATTATGGGTTACAAGCCATGATGTGTATGTGCAACCTCCTGATTTTAGAAATGGGCTATGTCAGATGCAAGGGAGGGCACCAGGATGAGGTCTCTTGTTATCTGGTGTGCTCTCTGGGGCATTTGGTGGGCCGCTGTGAGATACAGGAAGCTGGACTAGATGGGCGTATGGCCTGATCCAGTGGGGCTGTTCTTATGTTCTTAAATACAATTCCCAGGAAGCCTTGCAGGTCTCTTGTTATCTGGTGTGCTCCCTGGGGCATTTGGTGGGCCGCTGTGAGATACGGGAAGCTGGACTAGATGGGCCTATGGCCTGACCCAGTGGGGCTGTTCTTATGTTCTTAACTACAATTCCCAGGAAGCCTTGCAGGTCTCTTGTTATCAGGTGTGCTCCCTGGGGCATTTGGTGGGCCGCTGTGAGATACAGGAAGCTGGACTAGATGGGCCTATGGCCTGATCCAGTGGGGCTGTTCTTATGTTCTTAAATACAATTCCCAGGAAGCCTTGCAGGTCTCTTGTTATCTGGTGTGCTCCCTGGGGCATTTGGTGGGCCGCTGTGAGATACAGGAAGCTGGACTAGATGGGCCTATGGCCTGATCCAGTGGGGCTGTTCTTATGTTCTTATTCAGTCATGAATGGCGTCACTAGGGTTTACATCATCCAGGTGTGTACCGTCAAGGTGGTGTACCATTTCCCTGCCCTTCTGGTTTTTTGGCTATAACATTTTATAGAATTGAGGTATTTCAACATGGTTTGTTCCATTGCATTATGCATGAAATTATGTATTGATTGATATATAGCATGATGGTATTATTCAAAAATACCAAGATTTTAAAAATTTTGGCACGTCACCCCCCACACCCCACTAGTGACATCCCTGAATCTTGATATACTGTATGATTCCTGGAAAAGTTGGATGATCATCAGGGGCACATGCCTGTTATACTTTTGCTGTTATACTCTTAAAGCAGTTTCCACAGGTTGCATCTTCAATTCCTACATGCTACAAAATGGGCCGCATCTCAGTGAGACCTTTGTTGTTGGCAACCTTCAGTCTCGAAAGACTCTGGTATCGCGCTCTGAAAGGTGGTTCTGGAACAGCGTCTAGTGTGGTTGAAAAGGCCGATTCGGGAGTGACAATCCCTTCCCCACCGAGAGCAAGTGCAGTCTGTCTCTGGTCTGTCTCCCTGGCTGTGGGCCTTCCTTCTTTGCCTCTTAGCCTCAGACTGTTGGCCAAGTGTTTCTTCAAACTGGGAAAGGCCAGAAAAGCTGTTTCAAACTTTTTCGAAGCAGGCAAGAGCCCCAAACCAACTACGAGAATAGACAACAACTCGTAGAATAGAATGCAAGTTATTAATTAGATATAGAGCTGACTCCCGATTCCCAAATGCATCTAAAGGTTGGAAACTTTTAGCTCAATTTCAGCATCCTCTAGGATGCTCTCTGCTGCATAGTTCAGGGGGAAAATATCTTCATCTATAGTCAGCTTTCTTCATTTCCACAGCAAGGTCCAGGGTCAAAGCAGTTCCTTTCATACATCAACCTTCAGAAGACATAGCTCCACGAAGGCTGGTTGACATTGTCTTATTTATTTCAAGCAAAGGTCAGCTTCATTTTCAGATCTGAGGAAATAACTTTTCCCTTACTGACATGGGAAGAAGCTTGTGTAAGCTTTTATATTAAATGACATAAATATAGCATATTGTTATTAATCCAGACCAGTGGCATAGCTAGAGAGGGTGCTAAGCGCTAAGTTTTTCAGGGAAACTCACCGCAGAGTGCAAGGGGCCCCTCCCCCTCCCTACCCCATTTCCCAAATTAAATTATCCCCTAAAACTGCAAGTACTCTTAAAGGGGAAAATATTTTTCACCTTTACCGTTAATAATAGCTTCAGTGGGGAAATGTGGGTTGGGGGTCGTGGCATAGGGAAAGGTTTGAACCCCTCCTGACAATCCAAATCACGCCTCCCCTAGTGGACTTTCAGCAAGAGAAAAGTGAGAGCCTTCTATGGATTTACTACATCACATGTAGTTTGGCCCTAAGAATTTTGGAAGGTATATTGCTTTCTTTAATTAAGGTTTTCTCATTTCCTATAAAAAACTTCACAAGCTTACTCGAAGGAAATACAAAGAGAACCAGGTTTTAGAGATGGCCAAATTAACCGGCCGATTTCCTCCATCATTTCTGATGAGTCTCTTCTAACAATCCTATTCATTTTTGGTTTTTTGGTGTGCTTTTTTTGGTCCTGATTTCTATTAATGTATTTGTTCTATCTAATTATTCACATAATGGTTTTGAACAAACAGTTGTGGGCCTATGGGATTTCCCAGTCCATTTGCGCTGGCTATTTGCTGTTGACAATCTGTGGTGAGTCAACATATTAACATTGAATTTCTCTGCTACTTGATTGGATGAGTGAGATTCTTTTCTTTTAACGCAGAGAAGAATGACAAGTAGAAAATCACATGCGCTGTGTTTGAACTGAGAATTTCCACATGAACTATTTCTGGTGCAATATCACAGTCTCACCAAGTCTCTTCTTCAATGAGAGGTATTTGTTAAAAAATATCATTATATAATGTGGATCGCACCCATTATACAATTTAGGGCACAATCCTAACCAACTTTCCAGCACTGACATAGCTGTGTCAATGCACATGGTATGCACTACATCCTGCAGTGGGAAGGCAGTCAAGGGGGCTTATTCAATGTTTGTTACCTTACCTGATTTGTTTGTTACCTGATTGAGACATACAAAATTATGCACGAGAAAGACAGAGTGGATAGAGAGATGCTCTTTACACTCTCACATAACACCAAAACCAGGGGATAGCCACTAAAATTGAGTGTTTGGAGAGTTAGAACAGACAAAAGAAAATATTTATTTACTCGGCGTGTGGTTGGTCTGTGGAACTCCTTGCCACAGGATGTGGTGATGGTGTCTGGCCTGGATGCCTTTAAAAGGGGATTGGACAAGTTTCTGGAGGAAAAATCCATTACGGGTTACAAGCCATGATGTGTATGTGCAACCTCCTGATTTTAGAAATGGGCTATGTCAGATGCAAGGGAGGGCACCAGGATGAGGTCTCTTGTTATCTGGTGTGCTCCCTGGGGCATTTGGTGGGCCACTGTGAGATACAGGAAGCTGGACTAGATGGGCCTATGGCCTGATCCAGTGGGGCTCTTCTTATGTTCTTACCTTGGGGCTGCATTGCGACTAAGTCAGTGCTGGAAAGTTGGTTAGGATTGTGCCCTTAGACAGTATGTATAGGTCATCATCATCAAGAATGACGATGACGTTGCATTGCACATCTGCACCCCTTGCCCTGCCCCTTCTGGCATGCTTGGGTCAAGGCTTTTGAGAGACCCTTCTTCAAGACGGCCAGGCTGGGCAGAGCAAGTGCCCTTTTGCGCAGGTGTTTGCCGCAGCCTAATCAGTTGGGGCCTGGCCAGCAAACCCTTCTTGCCTGCCCAATATCCAAGCTGAGACTGGCTGGTATCTTGATTTTAGGGATCGGTAGGAGTTTTTTGCTGCCAACCAGTTTGGCCTTGGGATGGCAGTTTTTTCGCTTATCACAAACTAGATCGAGCAGTGGGTTGTGTTAGTTTCTTTCACTGGTCACTTTATGGGTTGGCAGGCAGTGTGCAGGTTAGGTAGGAAGGTGTTGTATTTAGTGTCCAGCTGAAGCAGCACAGTAGAAACACCAGGAAGGGCCATTCATATGTTGCTTGCCCAGCTTAGTGAGGCCAGTTGACTGATCCCCTCTCTGGATCCAGGAAAGGCTGCCTTAAGGCAAGGCCTGGCTGAGCTGGACCGGTCATGCTACCTCAACCATTCACGCTTGATGATGATGATGATGATGATGATGATGATTAACAGTATTTATATACCGCTTTTCAACTAAAAGTTCACAAAAGTTCATGATAGGCTTTGTCTGTCCATGATGGACTGTGGAGACAGGTGATATGCCCATTGACCATCCAGACCACCTGGGGGAGGCAGATAGTCAGTGCCATTTCCCCTGACCAGAACCAGCACACTTGGGGGCTTTTTCCTAGTTAATTGCCCTGCTGCAATTTTGTTATTATTTTTTAAAAATTTTAATAAAATAGCCCTTTACTTCCAAAAGCCTCTGTCTCATGTGCTTGGTGAAGGGGAGTGCATGAGTAATACAGATGTCTCTCTGCATCTGTGGATCCCATATCTGTGGCTTCAGTCATTCGCTGTTCGCAAATTTCCGCCCATTGCACAAGTGACTAACCTGGTCTCTGATTGCAGCCCTCCAGTTGCTGCCTCCTGTCAGTTTAGAGTCACATTGTATTCAGCCCGCCAGCCTACATCCTGTTAGCACATCCTGCTTCCTGTTAATTTTGACTGACAGCACGGAGACAGCCAGATACGGGAGGCGGTGATAGGAGGGCTGCAATCAGAGACCAGATCAGTCATTTGCACGACGGGGAGAGGATTGTGAACTGCTTCTTGTAGTGTTCACTGCTATCCACGGTTTCTGGTATCTGCGGTGGTAGCTGGAGCCTACCGCTATGGATACTGGGGGTCAGTAGTATTTATATACCACTTCTCAATCACAATAAAAATTCCAGCAGTCACTTACATAGCAAAGTAAAAGCATAAATAGATAAATAACTGGGTTAAAAGTTTGTCAACAGCAGGCAACCCCTTCCCTGTTTGCCGTCTGCATTCTGCTACGACGGAATCTACCATTCCCAGAGACATGCTTCGCTTTTCAGAAAACAAGCTCCAGGGAGACATATTCGTGTGCCATCTCCATGCCATTTAGCTATGTAATATTGATTCCCTACAAACACTGATACCTGGTGTGGCAGAAATAGCCTCCTGGCTAGATTGACAACATTTTGTCAGCTTCACCAGCCCATTTTGATGTTTTGAAGAACAAAAATCAAGCTCTCTCTCTCTCTCTCTCTGTGAGTAACGTGTGTTTCATTGGTGGATCAAGGTCTGTAGCCTGTCACCAGATGCTGGAACTTCACTGAGCCCCCCACTTCATCCTGTTAGATAAGTGATGCTAACACAGTTGGAGTGTCCTGTGAGTGCTTTAGAGGAATTTCCTAATTCCTGTCAGACTGCTCTGTGGGGTCTCTTTCCTCCTTCTAATTAATGGCTCGGTGCTTAAGAGCTCTTAGATCAAATTTGCATGAGGAGCAGACACCTCGGAGTAAGGCCGGGCTTCTCTCGCTGGCTGCTGCAAACTTGATTTTTGTAACCTTGTCCAAGTTGGACAGGCCTAATTCCGAAAGAGGGAAGTTCTTCCTGGCGGATGGCTTCTGTTAAAGGGCGGAGAATTTAAGAGCATGGACAAGAATTTGACAGCATTGTCCAGTGCTTGCACATCTTTAAACATTTACTTACTTATTTTTCACATGTTTGTACCACCCTTCCACCAAGAAGCTCAGGGTGGCGTACATGGTTCCTTCTCTACTTTTGTCTTCACAACAACCCCGCAAGGTAGGCTCGGTTGCAAGGTAGTGACTGGACCAAGGTCACCCAGGAAGCTTTGTGGCTGAGTGAGGATTTTGAACCTGGATCTTTGTTCACCACCAGGAACCATCCGGCTCAGGATTCCAGGATGTGTGTAAAATTGTGTTGGAAGATGTATACAAGAGTTATACACGACATCCACTGTGCCTGGTATGAATTCTCTGTACAGATTTTTGTCATATTTGATGTCATGAAATCGAAAAACCGTCAAAGCATTTCTGTGACTGTATTGACAAAAAACTATATTGAAATGTGCGTTGTTTAGCTTCTAAAAATTGCTGATCCAAGTTGATCCAAAGCAGAATTAATCTATTGTCTACTGGTGACTGTGAATGGTCGATATGCACAAGTCTATCAATCCTATTGAAACGGCTGAAAAAATGATCTCATTCCAGAAAAGCAGATACATATGTATCAAATGTTTGAATGTGTTTATTTTAAAGATATATGAAATTACAGAAAAAAGCAGGTTATAAAACCAAAGTTGGACATACTTCACATAAATTACAAGACTGAAAAGGTTTTGTACATCTTAACACTGTACCCCCCTTGGCAACCTTCAGTCTCAAAAGACTATGGTATCGCGCTCTGAAAGGTGTTAACACTGTAGACATCTGAAAAATGGACACCTTTGGGACCTAGGTGAGACTGGATTATCAAATGCATTGCACTAATTCATGACTCCCTCCTTTTCTCCTATTTTATTATTTTATTTTCCACCTTTATATACCACCCTTTCTCCAAGGAGCTCAGGGTGGTGTACATAGTTCCTCCCCTTCTTTCGCCCTCACAACAACCCTGTTAGGTAGGTGAGGCTGAGAGTTATTGACTGACCCAAGTTCATCCAGGAAGCTTCATGGTTGTGCAGGGATTTGAACCTGGATTTCTGGGAGCCTGTGCCAGGCCAAGTCATTGCCATAGGAGGTGTCTCTTCTGTTTTGTTCTAGAGGCCCAGAATGGCTCTGAAGGGGAGGGGGCTGCTTGCACACTGAAGTGGGGCACCCTGCAAAACTTAACGTTTTGCACCCTCTCTAGCTACACTACTGGCTCAGAGTGCTTGCCAAGATCTGGCCACTTGGACTTAAGTTTGCTATGCTTTGAATGCTAATGCGATACTCAGAGTGTCTCCTCCTGTTGTCTTGCCAGGAGATTGTAGAGATGCTTGCTCTACAGTCTTGGATGCCAGTGAGAGTCCACTACTCCTAGTACTTACTCTGCCAGGAGCCAGGCCACTTGGCTGCCCCCAACCTTGAGTGCGTTTCGCACCTTCAACAGCTGCAATGTGGCCCAAAGTCATTTTGATGCCTGGCTTTCTGGAGGGCCACACAACTGGGTGCCAGACTTTTGGAGTTTAACTGTATCCAGGTTGGCATGAAGCAAAGAGAGAAATCTGGTCATCTCAGAAACCTCTCTGTGTTGTCTGTGGTCTCTCATTTGGGTATTTTCTTTTGCTCTTTCTGCCATTACAGAAAAAAGCAGGTTATAAAACCAAAGTTGGAGGTATTACGGAGATCTTTTATTACCAGATGAGCAGATCTCTACTGTTTACTAGCAAATTATAAAATTAATAATATTCAAGGATTTTGTAAATGTTGGGTTCCCATTAATGGGGTGTCTGGGCAGTGGTGGTACGGAATGAATGACGAGAGGACTGATCTAGTGGTTTAAGTGTGTTGTAAGGGATGATACGCCCAACACATGCACAACTTGCACACCTTGAACACAGGTGCCCAGGATCAAGGGCTGCTTGATGTCCATAATGGGGTTTTAATTTTTCGGTATGCGTGTAAGTGATTCGTTCACTGGACAGCAGAAACCACTAGGTGGCATTTGTGATTTATTACTTTGGAAACTCTTGCTTGAAAAGAAATATTTCAGCAGATCCCCGGTTTTAGAGAGACTGGGATGCCAAACACTGTCAGGCATTTTATTGGAGAAACCCTCTCCATAATTAGATTTCTTTTTCAAACGCGTGGGAAAAAAGTTCTTGCTCCGCTTTACGAGTTAGGAGTCGAACCTCTGAAGTTCTCGTTCAAATCCTTTCACAGCCTCGAGCAGGCATTCCCTGACCCCGCCACACCAGCTTACAAAAGTAATTACTTGTCTACAATTAAGCTGTAAATAATGCAATCATTCCATTCTTGTCCTGTCACTCCAGCCCCAACCACAACAAATAGGGCTAATCACATACTTATTCAAGTGTGTAATTATTCACAGTTAAACTTCTGTCACTTTCACCCTGTTTGGAAACAGCAGAACACAACCTGTAATTAGCTGACATTGCCGCAGGCTCTTTTCTCTTGGAAGTCAGCCATGGCTCCGGCACCTAGGCGAGCAGAGAGCTGAACCCTTTGATCTGGAAGCCTGGCATGGTTCCTGCCCTCGGGCTACGCCAGCCTTCGCCCACACTAAGACAGTCAGATCAATGGACAGGGATGTCAGTTAAGCCTGGCACAGCACAGGTTCCTCCATCTCGTAGTTTTGTGTTACAGATCTCACGCACGCTGCATATTTTACGGAATTACAGGAGTGATTACCGTTTCGATACAGAGACCTGACAGGCCATGCTCAGAAGGAGAAGCCGTCTCCAAAATGGCTGTTTATTGGCCGAAAGGGGTCCCTATGGCAAGGTAGGAAAACCTTTCATCCGGGCGACTGTGGACATGGTGCGGTTGAGGCCCTCCGGTTTCGACCGTCGATGTATCCAGTTGCCTTTGTTTTTCCCAGCCTGACTGATCTGATGCCCTTCACAGCAGAATGGCCTGGAGGTGATTCTTCAGTGGGAGTTTAAGCTTGTTTATGCAGACTGCAA
The DNA here is from genome assembly GCF_035046505.1 of Tiliqua scincoides. Taxonomy (NCBI): domain Eukaryota; kingdom Metazoa; phylum Chordata; class Lepidosauria; order Squamata; family Scincidae; genus Tiliqua; species Tiliqua scincoides. The sequence continues at coordinate 7,412,991 of NC_089821.1, read as the reverse complement.
GCCTGTGATAAGATGATATTCAGGCTCTTCCAATTCCGATTGCTTTCCACAGCCAAGTGGTACGCGCAAGTCAGGTCATAGAGCCTCAGCTAATTAGCCCTTCCTCTGTTGCCATCCCAGGAGGTGGGAATGGGGGGGGAGGGTAGCTGACCATGCAGCTGGTCCCACTTTAAACTGCTCCAGGGTACATCTGTGTACCTAGTAAGAATTGAGGATGGGCTCAGTGGCGTAGCTAGAGGGGGTGCAAAGCACAAAGTTTTGCAGGTGCCTGAATGCACCATGCAATCGGCCCCTCCCCTTTAGAGCCATTCCAGGCAGTGGAAACAAAACCAAGGCAGACACCTCTTCTCTAGGTCTTCTCTGGCATTCAGCTCCATTTTGCTCCCCCTCGCCCAAAGGAGAGGGGGTGCTTGCAGGGCACATTTATGTGCCTGCAAAACTTAGTGCTTTGCACCTCCTCTAGCTATGCCACTGATTGGGCTGTACCAGGGTGCAGTTATTCATTCAGTGCAGGTACAACCTGTATAAAGTGAACATGGATGGCTGATCTGTAGCACTGAACTCGGGTACCATCTTTCACACAGTAGTGCGTGTCCGGATACAGTCATTTTGCACCCAGGTGTAGCATCAAATGTGAACAGCCTTTGCGTAAACAGGGCCACAGGCAAACAAATGCTAGTATCTTACAGCAAGCATTGATAGAGATCTGAAGGGAGCTTGTGGCATGGCCTGGGTGTCCCCAAGCTTGAGGAGGTCCTGAACTAGGGCCGGCCCACCTATGAGGCCAACTGAAGTGATTGCCTTAGGTAGCAGATTGGTGGAGTGCATTCATCTCTGTCTCTCTACTTACTTCCACTGCTCTTCCTTCTAATTCCACTGTCTGGATTGGAAAAGGAAGAGGAGGCAGAGAGGAAGAGGAAATGTCGAGGGGAGGAGCTAGATCATTGAACAGTGGGAAGAGCAGAGGCTGGAGAATCATTGGGTTGGGGGGGTCAGCATTTGGCATGCCACCTTTGGAAGCTGGAAGAGACAACAGCAATGGGTGCTCCTCTAGCTATCTCTGCAGGTACCATTTTGAATGGAGCTTCCTCGCAATGCCTGGCCCCTAGAGCTCCTCTGGAGATACACGTGAGTGTCCGGGCATTGTGCAGAAAAGAATTTGATATTCCTCCATATGTGAAGTCATTGAGAGGAGCTGCCACAAAGGAAGCGACTGGCTCAATACCAGACTAGCACCAGCAACATCAGTCTTTATGTGGCGCTGGGTCTGTGGATGCAAGTTAATAATAATAATAATAATAATAATAATAATAATAATAATAATAATAATAATAATAATAATAATACAGGTATTTATATACCGCCTTTCTTGGTTGTCAGATTTCTCCTCAGACTTTAATTCAAGGCGGTTTACATAGGCAGGCTATACTAAATCCCTATAGGGATTTTTACAATTGAAGAAGGTTCTGTCTTTCAAGAACCACAACATTTCAGATGGATCTTTTTGATTTGGTATCACATTCTGGCCTCCATTTCCCTCCCGCACAGGCTGACAATCCTTCATATCTCACTTGAAGGGCGGCCAAAGAGCAGGTGGAATAACTCGGCTCAGCTGGTCAGTTGCTTCAAGGTCTCGCCATTCATGGTGCCGGTGGCCTCGAACTGGCGACCTTCGGATGTTATCTTCAGGCAAACAGAGGCTCTACCCTCTAGACCAGACCTCCTGCCCAGACCAGACCTCCTGGACCTAGGACCTACAGCTGGAGCTATGTATGATAGTCATCTTCTGGAACTGAGCTATGTTTCAGGCCTGGCACAGCATTATTCATCAGCATCACCGCCATGTGCATATGACCTCTTAATGCTGCATTGTGAAAAGGAGGTTCCCCATTGCCTTGGCCACAAGGCTGGCTTGTCCTGAGTCAGACCACTGGTCCATCTGCTGCCATATTACTGGCACAGAGTGGCTCTCCAGGATGGCAGGCAGGGGTCTTTCCCAGCCCTACCTGGAGATGCCACCCGGGGACTTCTACATACAAAGAATCTGCTGGACCATCAAGCAACCTTCCCAATGCAGTTTGTCTTGGGTTCCAGGGTGTGGTCTGAAGGCAGAAGGTATTGGCAATGTGTTGAAGCTAAGCAGGTCTGGTTAGTGCCTCACAACCCCACATGTGACAACTTGAGTTTGGTCATGGAAGAGAACTGAGACAGACGTGTTGCCCCGGCCAGTGCACATCACTTTTGCGGCACATCACAAAGCTGCTCTCCTGAGACTGGCTCTTGATAAAACCCAGGTAGCTCTGAACAGGCAGGTAGTTCCTATTCTCGTGCACTTCCGTACACTTGGCTGACACGGGTGTGGATGGTGTGCATGTGATTCATTCTGCCCACATAATCAGAATGTGCAGACCAGTAGCGTACAGAGGGGGAAAGTGTGGTAAATATTGCAGGTGCTTCAACATGCCATTTAAATGCCCCCCCCCCCCACTCACTATTGGAGCCATTTTTGGCAGAGATGGCATCATGCACTGCAGACATGATTGATTCGGTGTGAGAATCAAGAGCGAAGGAGTGTCATGGTAGCAACAGTGCTGGACAGGTAACCTGTGAATTGAGCTTGCAATGCATCTCTCCAGGACCGAGATGTTCTTCTAGCTAAGCAATTATTTGCGAATAGTTCTTCAATGTACTTCGGAATGACTTGCTCAGAGAAATCTGGCCCTGAGAGAAGGTTCGAACTCATTTGCAGCCTGCCTTTCCCAGTTAATCTAAAAACAGATGGAATATGAGATTAAAAGCAGGAATTGACTCGAGTTCTGTGGCATATAAACTGCTTATTTAGTGTAAGAGCTGGGAGACAACAGGCACCGAAAATAATTGTTCTTGCACTCGGGCTCCTTTGTTTTTCCCCAGCAAATGTCAGTTGGTGGGAATTTTTTTTCTTCCTCTCTGCATGGCTGGAATATTTAATTTTACAGTCGCTGTCATGAGCAAGAATGACTTTGCAGCCTCAAATCAGAAAGGAGGCTGAAGAAAGGGAACCTACAGGTTTGCAAATGAGTTGTCTTTTGCACGGGCTGGCAGGCGTCTGAAATTCTTCGCAGCAGACTGAATGACCAGAGTCAGTGGAAATCTCTCTCTCTCTCTCTCATACATCTTATATTGTTTGGATTTGTTAGGTAATTTCTCTTGTGCATGTCAAAGGAAAGGGGGGAAAAGCTAGCTGTCATGATGTATTTTAAACTTCTTTGAATGTGAAGAACAAAAGAACTCCCAAATACATACTCTGAATCTCTCTCTCTCTCTCTCTCTGTGCACAAGCATGCATGCGCATGTTTGTGTGTGCATGTGATATACCCCTGCTAATTGGGTAAGAGGCACTTTTTCAAGTGGGTGCTCCTTTTTTTAGCAGGGGGAGAGTAACTGGCCCACCTCACCCCAGCCCTGTCTGTTCTAGTGGCTGTCTGCTGGTATTCATTTGCATCTTTTTAGATTGTGAGCCCTTTTGGGACAGGGAGCCATTTAGTTATTTGATTATTCTCTGTAAACTGCTTTGTGAACTTTTAGTTGAAAAGCAGTATATAAATGCTGTTAATAATAATAATAATAATAATAATAATAATAATAATAATAATAATAATAATAATAATAATAATAATAATAATAATAATAAATATAGCATATAATATAGACCTGGAGTGATGAAAGCTAATTATTCACTTTGCCCACCAGGCAATCTATTGGTTCCAGGATAGAAAGAGAGCAAAAGCTCACTGCATATGCTTTCCAGGGACTGGGAATCTACCTTAGACTTATAGTTTTCAGTTTTTTTTTAAAAAAGAAGCATCCGGTTACCATGGTAATGTTAAAACAGGGCGGGCCCTGTAGCATTTTCTGCAAAATAAATTACAGTCATGTCAAGTAGCTGTGGTCTCTTGGTCTTCTTAGAAACTATTGGTTTCTGGTTTTTATTTATTTATTATTATTATTATTATTATTATTATTATTATTATTATTATTATTATTATTATTATTATTATTATTTTGTAATGAGTCTCTATGGCTGCCTTTCTGCCAGACAAGAAAAAATAGTCTTCAAATCCTGACAAAGATTGTAATGAATGGTCACCAGACAGGAGATCAGATGAAGATTCCAGTGAAGTACTGGGCAGTGGCATAGCTAGAGGGGGTGCAAAGCACTAGGTTTTGAAGGGAGCCTCACTGCGGCATGCAAATTGCCCCTCCCCTTGGAGTCATTCCAGGTGGAAAGGAGCAAAATGGAGGCAAATGCCTGACTCACATGCCACGGTGAGGCTCCTGCAAAACTTAGTGCTTTGCATCCCCTCTAGTTACGCTACTGGTGTTGGGCCACTCATGGATATACATTAGAGCCAAACTGCAGTTTCAGGACCATTTGAAATCCACTGAGGGCCCACTTCTATGCCCTGCCAGCCTGTAACACACATAGCAGCGGTAGAGCACAAGTTCCGCCACCCAGTTGTATAGCTACAGGTTGCAGCACGGGATCCTGCCGGCATGTGGAAGGGGCACTTACATAGCGCGTTGCAATGCCTGCAATATTTACCGTACCCCTATAGCTGTGCTACTGCAACCCCCATCAACCTTGGACAGAATTGGTCCGTAAATACTCAAATTTCTAAAAACCGATTTTGGTCTTTCAACTCTGCCCCCAAATGCAACCTTTTCAATATCAGAGTTGGAATCTGACACCAAATTTTAAATGTGTTTCTCCTTCTTCTATGCAAAGGAAGTTTTCTGTTTGAATAACAGATTAGAACAAAGTTTACCAAATGAGACTGCAAGTCACCAGTCAGATTCTGTCAGCAGCTGATGGCTGCTATATGTCAGTTGTCAAGTCCTGCCAACTACTGAGAGTTGCTGTCAGAGAAAAATCATTGGCCGTCAAATGCTGTTGCTGAATATCAAATATTCTCTGATAACACTGAGAGATTTTGGTTTTTTGCCACCAGAGCTTGCAGAGGAGAAATCTGGGGGCTAAATTCATTTCCATTCGACAGCACATGCAGCCCAATCCTCTTCTTGCCCAGCCTGAAGGGTGCAGCGGCCATGAGTTGGCCAGGGACCAGGAAGCAGCAGAGAGGTCATTTACTTTTTTTTTTTACTTACTTGCCTCGTCTCCAGTGGGCCTCCTTAGATCTGAGACAGTTCTTTGGCTGGCATAGATCCACATAAATCCAAAGGGTGAGTCAAGCACAGGGTGGGTCATAGGATATTGGTGCCTCCCCTGCTACTGATATCCACCCCACCCACCCTCAACATTCCCCCAGCAAGTTCCCATGCCCATTCTGATCCTCCCCTGGAATGCCTCCTCAACCTACGTACTTGCAGCTGCAACACCAGTAGCCCAGGCCTTGTACTGATGGGGAACAAGATCTCTCTGTGCATGGCCCATCTAGGAAAGAACCCTTGGTTTCTCAATTGCGCAGCTCTTGGGTCCAGTTCAGACCCTTGACAAAGGTTTATCCGTGTATTGGTGAACATGGAAAGGAGAAAAACCACAGGATCGCAACCTCTGGCCCCCCCACATGTTCACCCAAATCACAAACAGATGAAACTTCTACATGTGTAGACTCTGTACGTTGTGAGTCACAGAGAGTTCCCACTCCATGGCTGGCAGGTTTCAGACTAATGCTGCAGTCTGCGAAGTGAGGACGCAGGTGTACCTTCTCCCCTCCGTCATGCTGAGAATGCATAACTCAAACCTTCTTTGAGCATGTCCAGTTTGTGCAGTCCCTCTCCTTTATCTGGGAGGGGAGATAATTGTACCAATTGGGCAAACCAGACGGCACATTCAGCACTTGCAAAAGGCTGTGGTGCAGAGACTTACCATGAATATTGCATGTCAGCAGAAAGCTGTGATGCTTGAACTCCTCCCCAGTCTTTAACCAACTGATTTGAAATTGGGTTTGAAAAACCAAGTGGTTTTTTCTTTAACACATCCACACCCAACCCTGTACACATAATTGTTCAATTTATTCTTACTCCAATTCCAAACCCAGTTTAGACCCCATCATAGAACTGGAAGGGATCTAGAAGACCATCAAGTCCAACCTCTAATGCAGGCAGTCCACCCCTCTGTTGACATCATCAAGAGCATGAGAGTTACCAAAATGCCAGCCTCCCCCCATTAACCCTCAACCCACCCATCAGCCCCAATCCCTACCACATCACTCCTTTACCTCTCACATAGCCTTACCTCTCACATACCTCTCACATAGCTGACCATATAGCCACAATGGCAGAAGCAGGGGTGACTGGGAAGGCCAATGTCCCTCTCTAACAACTGCTGGAATGGTGCTATGGCAATGAGAAGAGCAACACAGGCCCAGGTAAGTACAGTTTTCCCAGGGGGTGCAAATTCTTTGTCTAGATGTCAGGCACTCTAGAAACTATATGTTCCAGGGCTCCTGCTCCTGCAGGAGCAAGACCATTACTCTTCCTGCACCATCACTGCAAGATTTTTCTGCTGCCATTGCAGCCGTGACCACCACACCAGTAAGTGCCGCCTGTGCTCACAGATAAGGAATAGAAAGACTCCCAATCGAACTGGTCAAAATGTTTCCATCTATGGTCCCCACCCACAGTACCAGCTAAGCGTGTCATTCTCATGGTTTCTAGAATACTCCTGATCTTCAGATCTCATATAAAATCAAGGCTGGAGTGATGCTTAAAATTGAAAACCATCTATAATCGCAAAAGGTAAACTACTTTCTTTATAGATCCGCTATGTTACTGGAGTTCACTGGATGTATCAACACAGAGGAATTTGTAGGTTTAAAAAAATGGGCAGATCTTTTCTTGCTGGTCGGTACTATAGATTCCACTCCCTATTTGCATCCAGGTTGATCCTCCATGCATTAAACTTGCATTATACTGTAAGTGTTCGCAGACTGTGCTATTTTATTGTAGAATTTATGGCTGACATGCTAACTTCTTTCCATTCTATTATTCATTATTCATTATTCTCCAATTATTCATTTAAAATGGGTCCTCCTGAAATGCGAAAGGAATTGAAATGCTCTGTCCACAGTTGAACTAAATGAATTCATCATGATTACTGCTACTAGAATGAATATCAAAGAAATTAATCATCATTAGGAAGATACTGAAAAGTGTGGCTCTGACGTCTCCAGCTCTGGACACAATCCAGCGACAGCAAAGCGCATTTAAGTCCTATTGAAGTTCGTCGGGAAAGAATTCAGCACTTGCTTAACTCACCCATTGAAATCAATACGTTTAATTGTGCTTACTCTTTGGGGGGAATCGTGCCTTGTGTAGCAACTGCTGCAACTGAAGACGGAGACAACAGCAAACATCCTTTGGGGGGGAAAAACATGCACAGATTACACCACTACTATACATCACTACATGAAAGATCTAGGCTGTGTGGAAAAAGAGACAAGGCTAGATCTCAACTAGTGGTGCAATCCAGAGGTACCCCTGGGCTGACGCAAGTCCCTTTGCTCTGATGTAAGGGGGGGTTAGGCTGGCGCACAGACATGCACCAGCCTCCTCACACTGACACAGGACCCTGGGACAGGTGAGTTTGTGTCAGCCGAGCTTGGCCAGCACAGGGGTCTAGGGAGACAGGGGAGGAGGTGGGAGGAAGGTGTTTCTTGGCGGAGGAAGGACAGGCGGCAGATGTTTCTGGGGTGAGTGGGTGGGAGCAGGAGGCGGGGCCGAGATCCGGCACAAATCTCAGATTTGCATCACATCGTCAGGTGGCGCAGATCTGAGTAGTCCCATTGGGGCAGCTGCTGCTTTTCCTGGGATAAGGGGAAAAGTTTCACCTTGCCTCTGTCCAAGCCTCAAACTGTCCTGCCTGTTCCAACTCAAGTCAGGATTGCACCCTAATTCTCACAAAACCTTTTGTCATAAAGAGATCAATGTAAGATGCAAACATCTCATCTTCTATATTCCCATCACTTTTGCCAGCAACTTTAAACTATGGGAAACTAATGATATATTTGTATACAGATTAACATTTAGGAGACAATTCAGTGATAGAAGAAGCTTACTAGAAGTGCTTAGACCCTGTGAGCAATCTTTCCTTCTTTCCTCCCACTGAGGTCTTCAAGAAATGTTGTGCAAGCATCACAATCCTCAATAAAACCCTGCCTTCAGTCCACTCCACCAGGCAGTTTTGAGACAATCCAGGGTCTCTCCTGACCTAATCTTTGTGGCTTGGGAGCCCCCGTACTGCAGCATTTTCTTATGCCACTGAGCGATATCACGTGAAAGGAAACAAGGCGTGTTTCTGTCCTATGAACAGGCAGTGCTGCTGCACAGAGCACCTATGTCCTGGGTTCCCACAAGACTGCATTTGGAGACAACCCAGGTGATGTGAAGTTGCTGCAGGGCCTGAGATTCAGCTCATTTATTTGCTTGGACCCACCTGCTCAGATGCTTGGAAAAAAAAATGCTCATTTGGAAATAAATGTAACAGCTGTGTATTAATTTCACTTCCAAGCAGTAGCGTAGCTATGGGGGGGTACATATTGCAGGCACCGCAACATGCCATGTAACCAGCCCCTCCCACTCATCTCGCAGCCATTCTGGGCAGCAACGCAACACAGAACGGCTCCGGCGGCAAGTGAGAGGGGGCGTGTTGCAGGGCCTGTGGCACGTAGCTTGCGGCCCCTCCTGTAGCTACACTACTGCTTCCAAGCGTGGCTAGAGAAAACGGAGGGGAGGGCTTCCCTGTGCCAAAGAGTCTGGATGCCGTTGTACACAATACAAGTCCACATCCAAAATAAATCAACCAAATTGTGTGGATGTGAGCCAGAGTGACTACAGTATGGCACTGAAGGAGAAGGACAAATGGCTCCTGTTCTGTCAGCATTGGCAGTGGAGACTAGGACTTCACCAGGAACCATAAAAACCATTCATCTTCCCATTTTGTGAGAACGGCCACTCTTTGGAGAGCGAGATGCCGAGTTCAGGAATTCCGCGGCTGCAAAGCTGAGCTCCTGCATTTTTATTCGCAATGTCATCTCTTTTTTAAAAAAGTTTGGCATACTCAGGACTATTCCTAGTGCAGTTTCATAGACCCCCCCCCCCGCCGCCTCCAAACCCGGAGGCTACAAGTCCCTGTTGATAAACTGCTAACTTCATTGAACCGAATGTGAGAGCCAGGTTGGCAAAAACACGGCGTGCATGTAAATGGGCTCAATGAGACAACCGCGGAGGGCTCGGGAACCATCCCACTGCAGTAAGGAGAGAAGGTAACTGTAAGTGAAAACTTGCATTGCTATGGCAACCCACGAGAGCAGTCTGTGGCACTACTGAAAAAAAAAAAATACCACATCAGTGTGTTTACAGGGCGAGGGGGAGAAGAAAGCAACAAAATGTAGCAGCCCTGATTCGGCCAGAGGTGTTATTAAATTAGCAGTCCTCCACCCCAATTTGCAAGGTGAGTTGGAATTCCAAGACCGGAAAAATCACCCAGGCATCCTATATTTTTAGCAGTCCAGTTGGGCTGTCTTAAATGTATAAGTGGTACACAAAAAAAGGAATGCCTTTAAAATGATCTGTGCAGAATTCAGATCTCTCTCTCTCTCTCTCTCTCACACACACACACACACACACACACACACACACACACACACAGGCATGCATGTGCACACACACACACACACGGGGAGAGAGAGAGAGGAAAACAAGGAACTCTTGGTAGGTAGTTTGTCTGACTTGGGAGGAGGTGTCAAGCCTCTTCTACATGAAGCTGTGCTCCCTTTGCAGAACCAGGTTCACAACTTGGGGGGCACTAGCACAGCTGGCCCTGTCTTCAGAAGCCAAACTAGCTTTTGTGGTTTGAAACACAGATCCACCAGCTTGGCTGGTGCACCAGCTCACCCTCCCCAGCAAATATGCCATGACCACGGTTATTTATGCTCGAAATACCTTATTTGAACCTACTGTACAGCCAACCCAAATCATCTGTGGGTTTGCGATCTGCAGATTTGACTCAACGTGGATTGCAAGCCCACACTGGAGGGTCTCAGAGGACCTCCCAGATGCCACCTGACATTGAGTCCAGGAAGTTTTCTGTGGGGAGGTGTAGAGCCCCAGTCTGCCCAGTGGGGCTACTCAGATCTTGCCAATTAAATTGCTGGCACAAGTCCAAGAAGCTCTGTGTTGGGGGGGAAAAGGGCTCAGGAAAGGGAATAGGATATGGAGACGCCAATCCCTCTCCCTCCCAGGCCTGATCCTCCCCCGTCTCCACCCTCCCCCACCCTGCACCACTTGGAGCAGCTCCTAGCTGCTCCTATGGGCACTGCTCCGGATCCGGCACCTGCAGGACAGCACAGGCCATACTGCTAGCATAGCCTTCTCTCAAGGCGCCACCAATGTGCTTTGAAGCATATTTGCCACACCCTAGGCCAGTGCAGCTGGCACTGCACGGGTAGAAGTTAAGCATAGGATTGTGTTGTCAGTGAAGGAAGAAAAGGAAATGTCTTAGAGGATGCCATGTGACTGAAATGGCAGCATTGGGTGAACAAGCCCTAAGCCATGGCTGAATGAGAATTTGAACCCAGGGTTCCCATGTCCAAACATCAATAAAATTCTCCACAAGTTTAATGGTGGGGCTGTATAAAAATCCTGATCTTACTGCTTGATTGCTTACTTGTGCCCTGCTTTGGGGCAAAGAGATGGTCTTCTGAGCCTAGCCACTGAAATTGGTGCTGGAAATGGAAGGATCCTTTAAGACCATTTCTATTCCTGTGCCCAGGTAGATCTTTTGACATGCAGGCATGTTCTGGCATCTAAAGAGGGTCGTCAACATGTAATCTGCAGCATATAACACCCCCGTCATAAGGAACAGTTGAATGCGGGCTTTACTGAAAGGTTTATAGCACAGCAAGAGGTAATCACATTAGCTGCTTTTATCACTTGGACTGTACATTACATTAACATAATGCAATTTTATAGCTTAAAGGAATATTAAACAGAAATGAAGGCAAGCGGTGCCTGGCTAATGGATTTACAACATCTCTCATCCCGGCTCCTCTGCAGTGTCGATAATCAGTCCGAATATTGTTTTCCTTGCTGGAGAAAGATGTGCTCCTTGCAAACATTTTCTTCCTCTATGTTGTCACGTGACCAGCACATTGACGGGTTCATAGCACGACAGCGATTTGGAGTTAGATGTGAATTTGAGACTCTGAAAGAGAAGAGTCGGGGCGTGAACATAAGAACATAAGGACAGCCCCACTGGATCAGGCCATAGGCCCATCTAGTCCAGCTTCCTGTATCTCACAGCGGCCTGCTGAATGCCCCAGGGAACACATCTGATAACAAGACACTTGCATCCTGGTGCCCTCCCTCACATCTGGCATTCTGAGGTAGCTCACTTCTAAAATCAGGAGGTTGCACATACACATCATGGCTTGTAACCCGTAATTGATTTTTCCTCCAGAAACTTGTCCAATCCCCTTTTAAAGGCATCCAGGCCAGATGCCATCACCACATCCTGTGGCAAGGAGTTCCACAGACCAACCACACGCCAAGTAAAGAAATATTTTCTTTTGTCTGTCCTAACTCTCCCAACACTCAATTTTAGTGGATGACCCCTGGTTCTGGTGTTATGTGAGAGGGAAAAGAGCATCTCCCTATCCACTCTGTCCATCCCCTGCATAATTTTGTATGTCTCAATCATGTCCCCCCTCAGGCGTCTCTTTTCTAGGCTGAAGAGGCCCAAACACCGTAGCCTTTCCTCATAAGGAAGGTGCCCCAGCCCAGTAATCATCTTAGTCGCTCTCTTTTGCACCTTTTCCATTTCAACTATGTCTTTTTTGAGATGCAGAGACCAGAACTGGACACAATACTCCAGGTGTGGCCTTACCATCGATTTGTACAACGGCATTATAATATTAGCCGTTTTGTTCTCAATACCTTTTCTAATGATCCCAAGCATAGAATTGGCCTTCTTCACTGCCACCGCACATTGAGTCGACACTTTCATCGACCTGTCCACCACCACCCCAAGCTCTCCTGATCTGACACAGACAGCTCAGAACCCATTAGCCTATAAGTGAAGTTCTGATTTTTTTGCCCGAATGTGCATGACCTTACACTTACTGACATTGAAGCGCATCTGCCATTTTGCTGCCCATTCTGCCAGTCTGGAGAGATCCTTCTGGAGCTCCTCACAATCACTTCTGTCTTCACCACTCGGATGGGTGTGCATAATTAGAAAATGAAAAAGAAAAGAATTCTCAGCATATAAATTGAAGCTACATGGCTATTATGAATTACTCTAATATCATAACTGACATAAATCTGTGTGTGTGTGTGTGTGTGTGTGTGTGTGTGTGTGTGTGTGTGTGTGTGTGTGTGAAATGCAGATACCTGAGGAAACATTGACTGCTTTAGGGCGCAATCCTAACCAACATTCCAGCACTGACGTAGCTGTGCCAATGGTGCATCTTGCACTGCATCCTGCAACGGGGAGGCAGTCAAGAGGGCCTCTTCAAAGCAAAGGCATGTTTGTTACTTTGCCTCGGGGCTGCATTGAGGCTAGGTCAGTGCTGGAAAGTTGGTTAGGATTGGTTAGGATTGCTGAAACAATATTTGTCGCTTTTAAAGAATTACTTCAAATTTCTCACTCAGTTTTGGTGAGAGTCTATAGAGGCCCTGAGCATTTGAATAACAGTAATTCCTTTATTATTTAGCAGCACTCTTTGAACATAGTACTATCCTTCCCAAGCACTTTTTAAAGTATGGGTTGGATTAAAATTTGATGGCAATAGGTGTCAGCCAAGGTGGGTGTGGCCAAGGGATCAGGGCTGTGACCCAGTCTGGAGGCCCTGACCAGTGGCTGACTTGGCTAAGCACCTGGGCAGTGGCAGTAAGCCAGGCTGTGATCTGGAGAGCCTTGTGGCAGCTCCGTTTGCTTTGTTAATGTGACAGTGATCAAGAGGGTGCATTGGCCACCTGATGCCAAAGCCTGATTTCAACAATCCCCATGTGTGAACTGAAAGCAACTAAGGGCCCAATCCTATTCAACTTTCCAGCTCTGGTGTAGCTACAATGCAGCCCCATGGAAAGGGAACACATGATCCCATACCTTAAGAAGGCTACCACAGGATGCAGTGCATACCCCACTGGCACAACTGCACCAGCACTGGAAAATTTGATAGGTTTGGGCCCTAAAGCACTTGCACACACACACACACACACAAGTGGGTATACTGATTTTCTTCCCCTTGTGCCCCTTAAGAAACCATTTGATGGGTTAGCAACCTCCATGCTGTATATGGTGTGTGTATATGGAGGTGCAGGCAGAAGGAAATGGGTGCCACATGTGAATTGATGCTCCTTTCTGCCACACATGGAGCTTTGCAGCACCAGTCCATGCCTCATCATCGTCTCAAAACTCAGTGCTAGGATGGTAATCAAAAAGCTTCAGATTGACTTTTGCCTTGAAGGGTGTTCTTTTCTATTACCAGGAAATCAAAGAGTCAAATAGCAGATTCAAGTCACTGCAAGTGTCTGTTCCATCTACTGCTTCTCTCTGTGGCCTGTGGTCAGCTTGGAAAGCCCGGACAATGAGTCACAAGATCATTTTCAGTCTCCTGTATAGTACAATGAAGACTCTGAGCAAGAATCCCAAGTGCCTGGCTGATAACACCAACCTTGGCAATAAAATTACATTTTCTTTCAAAACTGCCATTCCTCCTTCGCTGGAGAGTGCTGATAGAAATTAGAGGTCAGGTGGCGAGGTATTGTGTTGTGTCTGGCTTCCTGCATTGAAAAATGTCACTCAAAGATTTGTGTGCGGCTGTCCCATCACCACTAATTTTTCTATATTGTATTGTCTGCTTCTAATCTTTCCCTTTCGGTTCCTCTTGTGTTAGTTTTCCCAAGCTTGACTCCAGGGTGGGAGAGCCCCTAACTTTCACTCCTTTTCCTGACATCATTTTTCTTCCTTCTTATGTCTTCTTTCCTGTAAAACTCAAGTATCTGTTATCACATATATCATTATCAGTTACCCTTATATCACATCACATCATCAAGAAATAAACTGTTCACCCATAAAAACCAACACAAGGAGATTTTAAGTCAAATAAACCTTTGCCTTGCAATATTTTTAAAGCCACTACATGTCCTCAGCATATCATCCTCCTTACTTCACTTGTCAAGTCCTGTTCTTGTCCTTGCAATGTCTTTTTAAATCCACTAGGTGCCCCCAATGTTCTATTTTTCCTATTCTGTTGTTTTGATTCTATTGCTTACATTTGTCGCTATATCAACCACATTCCATTCCAGGAGATAGTGAGAGGAATTCAAAACAATAAACTACTTTTGCAAAACAAAGAAATGCATATCTCCAGCCCTCTCCACAGGCACTCCAAGATCTCCCCAGGAAAAGCAGAGTTTATATTTCAAAACAATTAATTTGTAATCCAATGAGCTTTAGATTTGTAAAGTTAGAGTTATACTCTCATATTTCCATAACAGGCTCAGCAGGTCTCCTCCAAAGCTTCTTCTCACACAAGCAAACAAGTGAATGGAGAAAGCCTCCCCCCTCTTTCCTCTTCCCAGAGGGGGAAAATCTGCCCCTCCTTCTTCCCTCAGGCAAAAGCTTAATCAGGCAGTCAAGTAATTAATCAATGCCAGACACACACAGCAGAATTTAACCTCCTGATTTTAGGAATGGGTTAAGTCAGAATGCCAGATGTAGGGGAGAGCACCAGGATGAGGTCTCTACCTGGTGTGCTCCCTGGGGCATTTGGTGGGCCGCTGTGAGATACAGGAAGCTGGACTAGATGGGCCTATGGCCTGATCCAGTGGGGCTGTTCTTATGTTCTTATGTTCTTAATAACAGGAACTTAGTTCTTCCAACATCTTTCCCTGCCTGGGCCTTCAGCTTAGTTTCAAGATGAATCCTGACCAACACCGACATTGATGGCTGGGTTCCCTTGGAGAAAAACAGCCCCTGGCTGGACCCTTCTTCTCCAAAACTGTACGCAATTTGTAGGATCAAATCTCTCCTGATCACAGATCCTTGGATCTCCTCAGACCCATGGTTTTTGGGGAGGAAATAGCATGCTGTCCCAAGAGCTTTCAAGAACTCAGAAAAGCACAGCCATTCAGTTGCCTCTGGCCCCACCCCCTCCCCCCTCAACTTCTGCAGGTTCAAGCTAGTCTGGATGTTTTAACTACATAACTAAATGATCTCAGTGTGCAACTGAAAGCTGTTAAAGGCCAAGCAGATGAGAATACACAAAAGATTAGAAAATTAGAAGAAAAGACAACAAAAGATCAATCTAGAATACTGGAGATAGAACAGAACCAATATGATGGAGAGGCAACTTTAATGGAAATTCAGATGGAGAGTGCAGATTGAGTGGTACGAATACAAAATGTACCAGAACAGAAAGGGGAAGATACACGACATCTGATTGGTGATTTAATATCAGAGTGGATCGACATGCCAACAGAGGATCTGGATCTGGATTCAGCAAGAAGAGTGAGCACTTTTTATCTAAGAAAACATGAACTACCAAGAGAAATCCATGTGAAATTCATCAGAACTTTTTACAGAGATAAAATATTGAAGATCTCACAAGAAAAGGAATGGATGGTGGAGGGTAGCAAAGTGAAAATTCTGAGATGTGTCCCATAGAGAGTGAGAAAGAAGAGAAAAGAATATGAAGAGCCAGCAAAATTCTTACGAGGAAAGCAAATACCATATAGATGGCTTCTCCCGGAAGGTATGTTTTTTCAGTTCCAGTCACAGAGCTATAATATAAATTCAACAATGAAAGCAGAACATTTTTTTGAGTAGTGATGAAAGATGAGATGAAAAATGAAGAAACTGAGGAAGAGGAACTGAGAAGAAAAGAACTAGAAATTGTAGAAATTGAGCTGGAAGAAATCAGATGATTCAGAGATAACTGAGGAATCAGAAAAGGAAGAAACTAGAGGGGCAAGGAGGCATTCACCAATAGCAACAAGAAAAAGACAAAAAGAGAAGGTGAATAGTGAAAAGAAACATGATGGTTAAGGGAGGATGGAGTATTTACTCTGTCAACATAAATGGCTTAAATTCACCTGAGAAACGAAAGAAAGTCTTCTTTCAATTGTAAAAGTTAAATATGGATAGGTCATAATATTACATTAGAACAATTGGAATAGATTTGGAAATATAATATAAAATTTATTAGAGCAACAAATTTTAAAGAAAATGTATATAAAATGTTTTATAGCCTTTATGGCCTTTTTAACATCTTTTCAACATCTTTTAATTTTTTACAGGCCTGATTCTTTTATGACTTGCTGCTCTATGCTCTTTTTACTACTTGTTATCTGACTACTGTTTTTATGATATGTGTTAATATTCTTTTATCTGTTTCTAAATTATGTTGTTAATCTGTTTTTTAATTATGTTGTTTAATCTGTTTTTAACCTGTTGTAAACCACCTTGAGTCCCTTCGGGGAGAAAGTTATTATTATTATTATTATTAAAAATAAAGTTGTTGTTATTATTATTATTATTATTATTATTATTATTATTATTATTATTATTATTATTATTATTATTATTATAGATGGTACACGACACCAGTAAAACTGGTAAAAATGAATCAGAACATATCAAAAAATTGTTGGAAGTGTAAATGTATAGAAGGGATGTTTTATCAGATGTGGTGGACATGTAAAAAAATGCAAGTATATAGGAAAATGGTAAGGTACAAGATACAACGATACAAGAGATCGTTGGATTTACGATATCGCTGAAACCAGAGTTAATTTTGCTTAATATTACCTTAGATATTATAGATAAAGAAAATGATGTGTATTTAGTTTCTATGATATTAACTGCTGCAAGGATTTTATATGTTAGATACTGGAAAGATATTAAAATTCCAATGAAAAATGAATTAATAGAGAAAATAATGAATGTGGCGAAAATGGAGAGGCTTACAGAGATTGTGGATCAATAGCGCAAACCGACACAGATAGAGCAATGACCATTTTATGCTTGGTTGAAAATGAAGTTGTAGATGTATAAGATTGGGCATTTAGATGAATATATTTTATACATTATATATTATACAGGATATGATATGATAGATAAATGTTATTAAGAGGCTAAATTAAAAGAGGAACAAGATTAGAAGATATGTATTGATTGATTAGATATATTGATATATGATTGCTTGCACCCTCCAACGGTGTGTTCCTGTGTTTGTTTTTTTGTGTTGTGTATTGAGTTTGTGTTTGTTTATATTTGTTGTTTGTTTTTATTTTGGAAAATAATAAAAAAATTAAAAAAAAATGTCACTCAAAGATAGGTATAACCAGAATATTGTAACATATTCTGTTGTATTTTGTACATATGTACATTGTTACATATGTAACATATTGTGTACATATGTTACAACATTGTAACATATGTAACAGAAGATAGGTGAAACAGATAGGAGGAACCAGAATATCCACCAATATTTTTAAACCAACAGTGCAGCTGGAAACCATAATTCAGGACCCAGCAATTATTTTAGCCTACCGCCATTGTGGCTGGCACAGCTCACACTCCCCTATGCCTTCTGCTAGATAGTGACGCACTGAATGGCTGCGAGCATTGATATATTTGGTACTTAAATTCTAATTTGGACATTAAAAGACATTCTCATGTAACAGTTTTCATTCATCTGTGCAACACAGCAAGCTTTGATTTAGGCAATCAAGGCTCCCTCTGCATCTAATTGTATACACTTCTCCACCTTCCAATGCCAGGCGCTGAGATATCAGATTATTATGTATTTTTTAGAACCCCACAAGTCAATGAAACTGAAAATGTTGTTAATTATCAATTAAGTTTCTTCAGTAGACTGTAAACTGTCCAAATGAACCCATTTGAAAGAAATCCATCTATCAGGAGGCTCAAGGGTCATTTATTTCAAAAAGAGGAGAGACTTCTTTCAATTAATCATGCTTTGGTGTTAGATATAAAGGATTGGTAGAAATGGATGTAGATACAGATATAAAAATATAAAATATGGAAATACAAAAACAAAAGCCAATAAAATTCCAAAAAAATTGCTTTATTCAAAAATGGAAAGCAATTAATCTTTGCCAGGGTAGTGTTCAAATTTTAAGGACACTTATTCAGTGGTGTAGCTAGAAAGGATGCAAAGCTAATGTCTCTGTTTTGCTCCCCCCCCCACCCTCTGAAATGGTGGAGAGGGGCCACTTGCATGTTGGGGTGAGGCTCCTTGCAAAACTTAGTGCTTTGCTACGCCACCCTCTAGCTAAGCCATTGATCATATTGCTCAGTCAATGCTGCTTGTCATCACCACAGACCAAGGCACTCAAGTCATTACACTAGTAAATAAAGGGCAAGGAATTGACACATGTTGCACTGTGGTTGTTCTAGCACCACAAAACAATCTCAGGTGTTGCACTGAAACAGTGGGGTGTCTCAGTGCTACTAAAGCCAACACAGGCACAGTCCATCCCCATAAGGTGAATTGTGGTGTTTCTTCAAAGAGGCAGGGCAAGATCTAAGATGAGCTATCAATATAGTAGCCTAAAGACACAATGCCTAGGCAAGCAACATGAGAAGGCAGTAGTAAGAACCAGTATGGGTCTTCTTGGATCTATGCCAGCCATTTTGCTGACGTATATCTGAGGCAGGGGGTCAACTGAAAAAGGGGCAAAGTGGCCCTCTGGGAAAGAGGAAATAGGATCCTGGCACATGCAGGTGCTGCCAAGATCCACTCTAGGGATCTTCCAGGGACATGCAGGCAGTGTCCCGCCCTCAGGCAGGTAGCTCCCCAGCTGCTGGGGAAGGAAGTCTCAGGGCTGGAGGACATCATTCTGGAGAAAACAATTCCCTAGAGGGAAACCCCTTCTTCAGGGGATGGGCCTGAATCCAGTTGCACGAAGGACACTCCTCGGCAGGAGGGGGTTTCTTGTAGTTTCAAGAATTTGTAGGCAATTCAATTGTCAGGAATATAGAGGGGGGGTTTGTGACAGACTTGAGGATCACATGGTGACCTGCCTGCCTGGTGTGAAGTTGCAGACATCACGTCTTGTCTAGATAGGCTGGTAGAGAGTAGAAGGATGGAACAAATTTTCTACATGCAAAACAGGTACTCGACTACTGAGCTCTATACTTCCCCACATGTCCTAAGCAATGTCCTCATCTTGCTATTTTGATGCTCCAAGTACCAAATTGATAATTGGGAGCAGGCCCTGGATTGGTCCTTTGGACCAAGATTCAGGAATGAGGATAATTCTAGGCACACTTAGCAGCTAGGCTTCATGAAGTCTAAAACCCAGTTTAGAAAGCTAGGCAAAGGACCTTGTTTTCTCTTTTGCATTCTGGTTGGCAACGTTCAGTCTCGAAAGACCATGGTATAAGCCTACAGTACCCGGTATTCCCAGGCAGTCTCCCATCCAAGTACTAACCAGGCCTGACCCTGCTTAGTTTCCAAGATCAGATGAGATCGGGCATGTGCAGGGTGAATCTTGTCTGATCTTGGAAGCTAAGCAGGGTCAGGCCTGGTTAGTACTTGGATGGGAGATTGCCTGGGACTGCTGGGTGCTGTAGGCTTCTACCATAGTCTTTCGAGACTGAAGGTTGCCAACCATTTGCATTCTGTGTGAGTGATTTCCTCGAGTTTTTTTTGGGAGGGGGTGGCAGAAGGGGGGATAAAATAAGAACATAAGAAGATTTCCACTGGACCAGGACAAAGCTGGACATCTAGTCCAGCTTTCTTTTTGTTACAGTGGTCCACCAGAAGCTTCTGGCGGTCACAGTGGTCCACAAGACAACAAGAAACCTACATCTATTGCCACTTCCTTGCACCTGGCATTTTGTGGTAACCTCCTAAGTGTGGCAGCTGTCAAGGACCAAATGCTAGTTGCAGCAGAGTAGGAATTTCTCCACATTCCACCAACATCTGAAGTACAGCTGGTTAGTACATGAGACATGGTTGAGATATGGTTAGTACATGAGACATGGTTGAGATATGGTTAGTACATGAGACAATTATAGAATGCCCTGCCCTGCATATGGATCCTCACCTTGCCCCCCTTCTCTCTCTCTCTCTCTCTCTCTCTCACACACACACACACACACACACACAATTTTAAAGTTGTGAGCCACCTGAGACACTCTTGTGGATATAAATGTCTTAATATTATATGTAATATATCCATTTACACAACTGCTTTTTGGTGAAAAATCAAGCACTTTGCACCGACAGGTGCCTTTTAGAAAAGCAGGGCTAGACAGGCTTATCACAGATGAGAGCGTGGAAAAACAAAGCAGGAACTCAATGGACAGGTTTTGCTCATCCCTAAATTACCATTTATTATGACTGTTTTTAGTTCACATAATTACCAAATTGATGCCAATAATTAGGGCAGGGATTCGTGTTAACAGTCTAGCAATTATTGTTGCACTTCTTGAATTAATTACCTTGAACCACCTATTTGTTTCCCAGCCATCAGGCACAGTTATGCTTCCAGGGTTGTCAATAAAGATTTTTTTAAAAAAAATTTTTTGCAGAGGAATACTTTTGAAGTGAGTATTTTCACTCACCAAACAAGAGAAAAGTCAAACAAATTAACAAGGAGCTCTCCTGTGTTAGAAAGTAGAAGGCATGATTTATCCAGATATCAAGAAGGTATCACAATTGAGGCCCCAGTCCACACCCAAACCGGCTGTGAGGATCTGTGCACACCTACCTACAAAACAGAGAATTATATTCGACAGTCCTGATAGCTGTTGTGAGGAGTGAGGGGACCCTCCCCATCAAAACACAGGTGATCTTGGCAAAGGCAGGCAATGCTGGGCAGATGTACAGTCCTATTCACACAGTCTTGATCTGTTAGAACTAGGTGTGCAGCACCCATTTGCATGCACAGTTCCCAGTCCAGCAGAGGATCAGTGCAGTGAACTGCCTGGTCCTGAGTGACAGCTGAAACCCTGCAGCCTGATGATCAAAGTTGATTTGCACTTGCAAATGCCCCTGTTGAAACACCACATGAAGCTGCCTTATAATGAGCCAGACCGCAGGCCCACCTACCTCGACATTGTCTATGCGGATTGGTAGTAGCTCCCCAGCCATCCCGATGGAATCTTTCCCAGCCCTACCTGGAAATGCCAAAAATTTAATCTGGGACCTTTGGCATGCAAAGCAGCTGCTCTCCCACTGAGTTCGAGGCCCTCCTCAAAGGCTCGTAAAAGGCTCTGAGCATCCAGGTTGCAGTTCCTTGATATAGCTAGATGCCTACATTTATGGATTTCTTTTTCATCTAGTTTCTTTCCATAAACTTGAAAATCCCATTGCAGCAGAGGGAGTAACTCCAGAATTACAACTATATCCTTTGAAGATGAGCAGAACTGAAACAGACGTGCCTTGGAATGGATTCCTACTTGGTATCTTATTTATAATATGCTGTCTAGTCCGTTTTGTTAATTAGAATAACCAAAACCTATTTGAAAGCTGATCTGGTGCAGGGGTTAGTGCGCTGGAATATGACTGGGAAGACCAGGGTTCAAATCTCTGTTTAGCGCAGTGTTTTTCAAACTGTGGGCCACAACCAATTTCAGGTGGGTCCCCTTTCATTTCAATATTTTATTTTTAATTTATTAGACTTGATGCTACCTTGGTATGTGACTGCATCTGAGAAAATGTTACAGACTTTTACTTTTAACAGGCTACTCTGACTATGCTTTTAACAATGATACTAAAGGGGACTTACTCCTGGGTAAGTGTGGGTAGGACTGCAATCTAGAGTTGTTGAAAAAATTTTCCTGCTTGATGATGTTACTTCCGGTCATGACATAACTTCTGGTGAGTCCTGACAGATTCTCTTTTTAAAATGTGGGTCCTGGTGCTAAAGTTTGAGAATCACAGCACTAGGTGATACTTGATCAGTCTAACCTCCCTCTCAGGGTTGTTGTGATAGGGGTGAGAAAAATCATGGATGCCCCCTGGGTGTCTTACAAGAAGGGTGAGATACAAAATGGAATAAATTATGGTTCATCCTATGACTTGAAAAATACTTTGTTATTAGACCTGATTACTGATGCACTGATTTCTAAACATAAGATTGCAATAGACATTACTGCCATATTCAGACTTTTCTCCCATGTTTTTCCTTTGTCTAGGAATGGTCTCATAGGGGGTGTGTCATTTTTAATGACTGCAGGCTTCTCATCAGGCTTAATCATTGAGAAAGGTTAGCATATTAGTACTAAGGCTGTGAACCCAATGAAGCTTACATCTCAGTAGACCTCCATAGGATTGCACTACTAGAGAACGAGTTGCGAATCAAGACTTGCCCCATTCAAGTACTTCCTCTGTGCTGAACTTATTAGCTGGCCAGGCTCAGTTCCCCAACTGCAATATGTGGATAATAATATTCACCTTACAGTAGCAGTTTTCAAATGTTTTGGTCTCTGGAGCTCTTCGCATTCCTAAAAGGAAGGTCAGGAAGCCCTGCTGGCACACGCATGGAGTCTGGGGGAGCCCCAGAGAAGCAGCACACAGATAGAGTAGTACAATGCTGAGCTCAGTGCCATGTGCTCCACTCACTGGGCTGAGCCACAAATCGAGTCATGAGTCAGCGACCCCACAACTCTCATTGTGTCTCGAGTTATAGCACTCATGGTCATGGCTCAACTTGTGCAAAATTTTTGAGTCATTTCGAGTCGAGTCACAGAAATGAATTGAGAAATGAATCAAGTCCTTGAGCAAAAAAACAAAAAAACAAACAAGCTTGAGCCTTCCTCCTCTCCTCAACTCCTCTTGCCCTTGCCTCCTGGAACCACCTACAGCTTCGATCTGCTCCCATTGCCCAGAATAGTTAAGAGCATAAGAAGAGCCCTGCTGGATCAGGCCAAAGGCCCATCTAATCCAGCTTCCCATATCTCACAGTGACCCACCAAATGCTTCTGGGAACACACAAGACAACAGACACAACCTGCATCCTGGTGCCCTCCCCTGCAGCTGGCAATCAGAGACAACAAGCCTCTACAACCAGGAGCTTGCACATACCCAGTGGCATCACTAGGAGGGTGCGGGGGTGCGGACCGCAACGGGTAATGTGCACAGGGGGGGTGATGCGCACTGGGGGGGTGAAACGCTAAAGTCAAGGAGGTTAGGAGTAATACCATCATGTTATATACTGTTGGATGTGGAATTTCCAGCAGAATGCAATGCAAAAAACCAGAGGGAAATATCTCCTCTCTATCAAAAGCTATGGCCAAAAAAATGGAGAACAAAAAATGCATGGATCTCTATGGAAAGTGAAAGTGAGCCGTATCGCGTGTTTACTCGTGAGTAGGTGAACGTGCCTTAGACCATTGGAAAGGGCAGGCTGAGAGGAATCCAATAACGCCAGAATGGTCCTGATCCAAAGAATGCAGCCCCCCAAAACACCTGAGGAGGAAGTCCCTCCCTTCAAGCAGATGAATGAATTGAGCCCTATGGAAAGCGAAACAAAGGCTCATGGTCGAGTTTACCTGTGAGTAAGCCAAAGTGCCTTGGCTGGTGTGGAAGATCAGGTGAAGGAGAATGCAAGGCTACCAGAACGGTCCTGATCCTATGCACCTGGAGCTAAACAAGTGCTCCAGAAGGCAACCTCACCCCCACACACTAAAAAGGATCAAAACAGAGGCTGCAGCTGATAAGGTGAACATTTTTGAGACTTGCAAAGCCAGGTGGATCCTGACAGTATCTGGTTTAAACAGAAGTTCTTAAATTGAACTGGGCACTGGGTAGGGCTGAAAACGTTACTGGTTTTGGAGGGGGGGTGTTATTGTAGGCAGGTTACAGAGGAAATTCACTTGGTGGACCAGGGCTGGCTTCTGCTTATTTAATTATTTGTTTTACTTTAAATATTTATACTTATTTAATTTAATTTGCCTGATGATGTCACTTCCACCATGACATCACTTCTGGTGGGTCATGGACAGATTGTCATTCTAAAAAGTGGGTTCCAGTGCTAAAAGTTTGAGAACTGCTTCAATAAGGTGTTAGTAAGTTGACACCCTTGGGGGTGGTGGTGTGACACCACTAGTGACCAGAATCAATAAAATTATAATTTGGAGGAATAACACCATGTTATATATCAGTCAATGCGTAATTTCATGCAGAATGTGTTCTATCTTTGTTCTATCAAAAGGTACAGCCAAAAAACCAGTGGGGGCGGAGTACATCATTATGCTCACCACCTGAGGTATTGCCCCACCCACTGCATGGGGGGTGACGCGCTTGCATCCCGCACCGGGTGACACAAACCCTAGTGACACCACTGCACATCCCTACCATGGCTTGTAACCCATGATGAACTTTTCCTTCAGAAATTTATTCAATCCCCTCTTAAAGGCATTTAGGCAAGATGCCATCACTACTTCCTGTGGCAAGGAGTTCCACAGACTAATTACACACTGGGTAAATAAATATTTTCTTTACTGAAGCTCCAAAGGGGAGGGGCAGGGGCTCCTTGCATGCTGCAGTGAGGCTCCCTGCAAAACTTGGTGCATTGTACCCCCTCTAGCTATGCTACTGACTCCAAAGACATAAGGGAGCAAAGCTTGTTTGTGAATGCATACGCTCCAGTCTGCATTCTGTTTTAATGTTCCAGAACTGAACTTTGCTGAAGAGGGGTGATGATTATGTTCTTGGCCAAATGCTTCCTACAATTCACTTACACTCAGTACTTAAAGTACAGTATATACCGGAGAGGATAATGTAATTGGAAAGATAATGAACTATCATAGGAAGCAGTGAAATCATCTCTTGGGAGGCAAATGGCATTGCATGATACCTCTTAGTTCAGCAAGCTGTCAAAGGGAAGGCTATAGTGGTCTTTGGCAGGAGTTTACCTACCCTAATGAATACAACGAAATAAGAGCTCATACTTTATTAGGTTGACACGAAATCAATCACATTTGATCAACTGATGTGTCAGCTTCCAATACAGATATTAAATATGAGGACCAAACCAGGAAGAGGTCTTGTCATTCAGAGTAAAAAAAAGAGAAAAGAAAATCCAGTTTACAGTTTTATTCTTTTACAAATGTATTCCTGGAGAATTTAATGCTCCCATGAGAACAAAGGACTAATAGTTTTGGCAAGAGTTAAGAATTGCGTAACCACCTGGCCAGGCTGCCAGACCGAGGCATGAGGTCGACTGCGGAAGAGGTGCCAATTTAAAAATAAATAAATAAGCTAAAATATTCAATATTGAAATACCTTTTGGGGCCTTATAGCCATAGATTTCCTTCTCTACCAGGCTAGTATCCAACAACCCTATTTCCATGTCAGTTACGATTTATATCACTCAGCCTTCCTGAACACACTTGGTCAAATAAGTGGTGCTGATCATTTTGTGGAAGTTGAAAATGGCATTCAGCCATGCCAAAAAAAATGTTTCAGAAGGGGGTGGAGTTGGCAAATCAGCTCTGTCGGGGGAAAAAAAAAAGAATTTGGGGAGATGATCCAAATGTCAGTGAGAACGCAAGGGACACCATGTCAATGCGCTGAAGGAAGGGAGCACTTTAGCTTTAGCACTTTAGCACTAAAGTGAGCACTCCCTCACTTTAGCTAAGTAAGCCAAGCTGGGAGTGGGTATCAAAAAGAAAGAAAAAAGAATTGTTAGCAACTCAATGTTCAATAGAGCTATAAAAATAAGAATGGGATAGATGGTGCTGAATATAAAGCAGAGCGCTGGCAGAGAACAACCTGGCAAGTTATATTTCATTTAATTAAGTCATAAATTTAGCAGATGTTAAGAATCGGCTTGAAGGACTAACCAGGGGACTTTAAATCTACTCCACTGGCTGAAATCTTTCCAAATGTCCAGAAGACAACAGACGTCCTTGACCAGTTAAGTGTCGCTTTCATCAGGCACTATAACAGCGAGAAGCTAGAGACAGCTCTCTCTCTCTTTCTCTCTCTCCCTCTCCCTCCCTCCCTCCCTCTGCAATTACTATATCTCCTTTGAAAAACCTGCTCTAAATTCAGTCTGCTCCAATCCTCGGAGGAAAAATCCCAATCTGGATTTATTTCAGTCTTCCAGTAAACAGTCTACATCATTCATGATACAGGGATTATTCTCTCTGCTTAGATTTGCAAAGAGCGATGGTGAAATGCTGGAATTGTGTGGGCTAAGGAAGCTTTTAGTTTAGGTTCGGGTTCCCCCCCCCCCCGCCCTGACCGTTATCTCTGTTCCTTCAAAACTGCTGAAAGGGGAAGTTCTTTATTTTGAAATGTGAAGTGACTGCAACCCACAGTCGCACAAATAGCAAAGACTGAGAATGCAGCTTAATTTGACTGCAGAATTTATATTGTGTATACGTTATGGTAAGTCCCTGGAACTAAAGAGAAAAAAAGGCGATATAACATTTGTGGAGCAGGCTCTAGCCTGCTCAAAGCAAATCTTCAAAGGCTCGGGAAGAATAGACTCTGATTTGTATGGTAGGTAGAATTTCAGTAGTCTTAACCAGACTGCCAAGTGCTTTTTCTCAAGGGGAAAAGTGTGGGTTTGTTTTTTGTTTTTTTGCTGTTTCTTTGCTTTTTGTTTTATCTTTCATGCTGCTTCGACCAGCCCATGGCTTTGAATGTAAACTGCCAGAGAATATTGGGTCAATTCCTCTGAAGTCAGCCAACTCTGTTTTTCACATTGTTGCAGTCCAAAACACTTCACAATGCTGGAGCCTGCATGGAAATTAATTTTGCCATCAAGAACGTTAGATCCATGGGTTTTATATATGGGTCAAAATGCCTCCGTGCTTGTAGAGCTTCTGCTTGGAGACACAATCGATAAGCACTTTCCTTCCCTATCTTCATAGACATTTTAACAATGTTTTAGCTCAGTGTTTCTCAAACTGTGGGTCGGGACCCACTAGATGGGTTGTGAGTCAATTTCAGGTGGATCCCCATTCAATTCAATATTTTATTTTTAATATATTAGACTTGATGCTACCATGTTATGTGACTGCATTTGGGGAAAAAGTTAGAGTACTTTTGACAGGCTATGATGTATATGCTTTTAACAATGATAGTAAACGGGACCTACTCCTGGGTAAGTGTGGGTAGGATTGCAGACCAGGATTGTTCAAAAATTTTCCTGCTTGATAATGTCAATTCTGGTCATGACATCACTTCCCGTGGGTCCCAACAGATTCTTATTCCAAAAAGTGGAGTCCAGTGCTAAATGTGTGTGTGTGTACTTTAAACACATTGTGTATGACCAACCTCTATACATTAGAACTGATAAATTTCCTACACCTGTATTCTCCTCTTCCCATCTAAGGATGCCACCAAATGTTATCTGAGCACATAAATTATAAATGTTTGCTTCCAGTGGAAACAGACATTACAACCCCAAATTTCTTCTCTAGTATGAATTTTAATCTCAGCTGGAAAGACTTTCAGCCTGACTTCCTTCCCTGTTTGGTGTCTGGGGCAGGGTACATCAAGATGGCTGTCATACCAGATATAAGAATCACTGGGAATTGTAGTCTTTGCTGCTCCATCCGTATCAGTGGCACTGAGAAATTTATATATTTTCTATAGATGCATCTGGCAAACAGTCTTCACAGCATACTGGCCACCAGACATTTCTCCATTATCCTGCCAAAGCAGTAAAGAAAAGCAGCGTGGGGGAAGGGGCAGGATAAGGCTTGCAGATGAGGAAAGGGAGAAGCATTGGATATATAAGGGTGGGGATTCTGGGAGAGATTCTGCTGCATTTCCAATGACATCACTGGTGGCACATCAGAGTCCAAAATATGGTTGGAATTAGATTGGGGGGGGGGGGGATTAGCTTTTTTCTTTTTTAAATTGGATGGAAATATTGTTCATTTTTTTCCCCACACCCAATTCCAAGTCTGATTGCAAGAACTCACCTATCACTATTTTCATCTTGAGGAAACCGATAAAAAAATTGCATCAGTTATTTAAGTTATCTGTGAGTTTGTTTGGGTTTGTTTGGGATTGGTAAGAAGTCTGGGAGGGAGGAATTAATTTCTCATTTGCTGAGCAGCCGAGTTTGAGCTGTTGCTTAAGGGCAGATGTAAAAAAAAAATCCATCTTCAAAAGATTACTAATGTTATTTGAAATGCCTCTTACGAGGAGCTGGTTATAACTGAAATATGGTTTGGAATACAATCCTATCCACACTTACCTGGGAGTAAGCCCTGTTGAATATAATGGGGCTTACTTCTGAGTAAATATGCATAGGATTAGGCTCTGAGTCACCATCCTTGCTGTGTGAACTTCCAGCATTTCTGTAGTTCCATTAATGTGCCAAGAGAGAAGCCAGGAAGCTGCTCTGCAGACCTGCCTTTAAGATGAACATTGGACACAAATATTTAAAATATATGACCTTGACCGATGAAAGAAATTGATGAAATCTTGCAGTTTATGATGAAAAGTTCCTTTCATCCAAGCCGTATTTACAAATGGCTCCTGATGGCCTGACGGCTGCTTGCATCTTTTCGCTTTCCCTGCTATTAAATAATGAGGAAAGCCTGGATCAAAAAGAAATGCAATTGCTCCGCATTGTAACCACTGCAACATAAAAATGAGATGAATCTGTATCCATGAAGAACCCAATCTTCTCTATTTCCCTCCCACCAAAGCAGCACCTGGACCCTGCCACAGGATCAGGTCTGGGAAAGGGGCTAGAATTAGACAGGAATTGCTGCCACAGAACCTGCCCTCTTTCTTGACTTGTCTCCTCCCTAATCTGACCTTCCAATCCTGTTCCATCCTCCCCGTCCCACCTTTATTTATGTATTTATTTTCTCACATTTTTATTCCACTCTTCCTCCAAAGAGCTCAGTACACAGCTGCTCCCCTCCTTTTGTCCTCACAACAACCCTGTGAGGTAGCTAAGGCTGAGAGAAAGTGGCTGGCCCAAGGTCACCCAGGAAGCTTCATGGCTGAGGGGGGATTTGAACCTGGATCTTGCCTCTCCTGCTGTCTTACCTTCTTCGGTGGGTGACTGGCGATCCCCTAACACTTGCAGGAAGGCTCCAGCCTTCCAGCTGGTAATCCTGCAGTGCACAAGTTGTGCCTGTTGTCTTGTGTGCTCCCTGGGGCATTTGGTGGGCCACTGTGAGATACAGGAAGCTGGACTAGATGGGCCTTTGATTCAGCAGGGCTCTTCTTATGTTTACTGCTTTGCTTCTAGAAGAGCTTTTATAGCAGCCAAAAAGCACATATGACCAGTGCTCATTTCACCAGCACTATGTGCCCAAAATGGTTGGCAACCTTCAGTCTCAAAAGATTATGGTATAAGCCTACAGCACCTGGTATTCCCAAGCGGTCTCCCATCCAAGTACTAACCAGGCCTGACTTCTGCTTAGCTTCTGAAATCAGACAAGATCGGGCATGTGCAGGGTAAAATTGGACTTTAAGTAAAACAAGGGCACAATCCAATCCAGGTTCAGCACAGTTCAATCCCACTGATTTCAAAGAAGATGTTATGTATGTAAAATCTCCCAGGCCTTTGGTGAGACATAGCCCGATCCTAGGCTGCCCTACTGCTGGAACTGCAGCCCCAACACTGGCAATGGGTGCCACAAATGTGACGGAAGGCATATTTGTGCCACCCTGGGAAGAAGCAGGATCAGCGAGGAGGCCTCCATCAACCCATCGATAATGCAGAATAATCCCCAGCCGCTGCCCGCAAGCAGATAAATGCCAAGCAGTGCAGGAGCTTGGAAAGGGCAGGGAAAAGGGCAGAATGGGAGAGACTGGCCTAGAAGAAGGTGGGACTGGCAGAAGTCTTCTACACTGAATCCTACCTCATATGTCAGGCTCAAAAGGCTGACATGGGGCTTCTTGAGTCTGCACCAGCAATTTAACTGGCACAGACTCGAGAAGCTCCATTGAGCAGGCTGCGGCTTTACCCTTACTCGGGGTAAGGGGACGAATGTCCCCTTCCCCCAAGGAGACCTCTTGCCTGCTCGGATCCGACACAGGATTCTGCAGAGGCTGTTTGGAGCAGATGTTCCTGTGCTGGATAGGATTGGGCCCTTAATCTGGCAGTGTATATGAGAAGGCACACAATTTTCTTCCATGGTTTCCAAGTTGTTGGAGACCTGAATACAGGTACTGCAAAAGTTCCCCTTTTCTTCAGGACTTACCCAGCTCTAACAGCAGTTAGACTACCTGGAGAACATTCCCATTGTAAATTGACACAGGGCCCAATCCTATCCAATTTTCCAGTGCCAGTGCAGCCATGCCAATGGGGTGTGAGCTGCAACCTGTGGTGGGGAGGCAGTCACAGAGGCCTCCTCAAGGTAAGGGGCTGCCTTGTGGCTGCACCGCTGCTGGAAAGTTGGATAGGATTGGGCCCACAGTCAGCTGGGTCACCTGTATCTAAGTCTCTATTAATTTTATTTGTCTGGAGAATGGCTATACAGCAACTCCTTACTTAAAGTTGTTTTGTTCAAAGTTGAGGAAAGAAAATGCAGCATGAAGGGCACCTGACTTGGGTGCTACAGCAAGGGGGGCACATGACTGGCTCTCAGACTCCGCCCAAGTTACAGAGGAGGTGCTGGTGGCTTCGTGGCCACCTCCTGCGGAAGCCCCCTTCAAGGGGAGCATCCACAGAAGAAGAAACGGGAGCAAAGCCACTGCAGTGAGTGCCCCCTCCTTTGGGGATAACCCAGATGTGATGTAACAGCGTAATATGAGGCTGTCATGGTAGTATGTTAGGGCAATGCTGACCCCTATTCCCAGCAGGCTGGTTTCTCAGCAGTATGGTATCCCCAACCCACCCACCTGATAGTCTGAGGTTAGCTGGTTGCTTTTTGGGCTGGATAGGAACTTTTGAACCTGATTGGTTCCTGGTAGAGGGTTTTTTTTCCCCCACCTATCACAGACTATCCATGAGGTGTAGTGCTTAGCCAGGATAGTTATCATGTAGGACAGGAAGGAGGATTAGGGCTCTGCTGTGGAAACCAAAACAAGAAAGTATCTGAAGGAAAACTAGAACTGATCTCAGGAACCTGCCTGGCTCAGGAATGCTGTCTGAAGGTCCTTTAGGCTTAGGAACATAAGAACATAAGAACAGCGCCACTGGATCAGGCCATAGGCCCATCTAGTCTAGCTTCCTGTATCTCACAGCGGCCTGCCGAATGCCCCAGGGAACACATCTGATAACAAGACACTTGCATCCTGGTGCCCTCCCTCACATCTGGCATTCTGAGGTAGCTCACTTCTAAAATCAGGAGGTTGCACATACACATCATGGCTTGTAACCCGTAATTGATTTTTCCTCCAGAAACTTGTCCAATCCCCTTTTAAAGGCATCCAGGCCAGATGCCATCACCACATCCTGTGGCAAGGAGTTCCACAGACCAACCACACGCCGAGTAAAGAAATATTTTCTTTTGTCTGTCCTAACTCTCCCAACACTCAATTTTGGTGGATGTCCCCTGGTTCTGGTGTTATGTGAGAGTGTAAAGAGCATCTCTCTATCCACTTTATCCTTCCCATACATAATCTTGTATGTCTCAATCATGTCCGCCCTCAGGCATCTCTTTTCTAGGCTGAAGAGGCCCAAACGCCATAGCCTTTCCTCATAAGGAAGGTGCCCCAGCCCAGTAATCATCTTAGTCACTCTCTTTTGCACCTTTTCCATTTCCACTATGTCCTTTTTGAGATGTGGTGACCAGAACTGAACACAATACTCCAGGTGTGGCCTTACCATTGATTTGTACAATGGCATTATAATATTAGCCGTTTTGTTTTCAATAACTTTTCTAATGATCCCAAGCATAGAATTGGCCTTCTTCACTGCCGCCGCACATTGGGTCAACACTTTCATTGACCTGTTCACCACCACCCCAAGATCTCTCTCCTGATCTGTCACAGACAGCTCAGAACCCATCAGCCTATATGTGAAGTTTTGATTTTTTGCCCCAATGTGAATGTCTTTACACTTACATTGAAACACATCTGCCATTTTGCTGCCCATTCTGCTAGTTTGGAGAGATCCTTCTGGAGCTCCTCACAATCATGTCTGGTCTTCACCACTCGAAAAAGTTTGGTGTCGTCTGCAAACTTAGCCACTTCAATGCTCACCCCTGTCTCCAGGTCATTTGTGAAGAGGTTGAAGAGCAGGTCCCAGGACAGATCCTTGGGGCACACCGCTTTTCACCTCTCTCCATTGTGAAAATTGCCCATTGACACCCACTCTCTGCTTCCTGGCCTCCAACCAGTTCTCAATCCATGAGAGGACCTGTCCTCTAATTCCCTGACTGTGGAGTTTTTTCAGTAGCCTTTGGTGAGGGACAATGTCAAACGCCTTCTGAAAGTCCAGATATATAATGTCCACGGGTTCTCCCGCATCCACATGCCTGTTGACCATTTCAAAGAATTCTGTAAGGTTCGTGAGGCAAGACTTACCCTTACAGAAGCCATGCTGATTCTCCCTCAGCAAGGCTTGTTCGTCTGTGTGTTTTGAGATCCTATCTTTAATGAGGCATTCCACCATCTTACCTGGTATAGATGTTAGGCTGACTGGCCTATAGTTTCCCGGGTCCCCCCTCTTTCCCTTTTTAAAGAATTTCCCTTTCCCTTTTTAAAGAAGAGCTTGAATTGCAAAGTGAATCACAAAGCCCATCAGGCTTCAGATATGCTGGGCTGCCTTGAACCCCCTTTCCAGGGGTTGACATTGAAAAGCTGGGGTTGCTAGAGGGAAAAGTCACGTTGGAGCCCAGGTACTAATGCCTGAGAGAGAGATATCTCCATGGGGTAACATCAGCACTAAAATAGTGGAGGAGTTTTGTAGCTATGACCTCTTGCAAAACAGATATTGTTGTAATAAATGTTGCCCCATTTAGCCCACTCTTTACCTTGTCACATAGGAAGAGCCCCGCTGGATAAGACCAAAAGCCCATCTAGTCCAGTTTCCTGTATCTCACAATGGTCCACCACAAGGCCTCCAAGATGAATTGTATCAGGGGTTACAAAGTTTCTTTTGGGCCCCTTCGCAAAGAGGGAGGGTGAAACAGGGGTGGCAGTGAAACAGGCTGGGGGTGGCAGTGAGGGTGGGCAGCACTTCTGCAGCAGCTGTAGTCTTGCAGCTGTGTCCCTGAGCTCCTCTACGGCAAGCAGATGCACAAGCCAAAGAGCTCCTGGAGCAGGCCAGCTTCCTCCCAGATGAGACACTGTTAAGGAATGTACGCATTCCTGGACCTGGTGCTGTCATGTGCCATGTGCATCCCATGCAGGCAGTGAGTCTGGTGAGACTGGAAAATGTCAGATCCCAGGAAATTTCTCTTTTGGCTCCTGGGCCCCCTTTCTGACCCTGGGCCTGGGTACAAATTTACCCCCTCTACCCCCCTCTCCTAGGCCCTGGTCCACCAGATGTCTTAGGGTGCACACAAGACAACAAGAGACCTGCATCCTGGTGCTCTTCCTTGCATCTGGCATTCTGAGGTAGCCGACTTCTAGAATCAGGAGCTTGCACATACCCATCACGGCTTGTAACCTGTGACAGACTTATCCTCAAGAAATCTGTCCAATCCCCTTTTAAAGGCATCTAGGCACGATGCCATCACCACATCCAGTGGCAAGGTGTTCCACAGATTAATTACATGCTGGGCAAAGAAATAATTTTTTTGTCTGTCCTAACTCTCCCAACACTCAACTTTAGCGAATGTCCCCTGGTTCCGGTGTTATGTGAGAGGGAAAAGAACACCCCCCTATCCATTTTATCCATACTCTGCATAATTTTGTATGTCTCAATCATGTCCCCCCTCAGGTGCCTTTTTTCTACATTGAAGAGCCCTAAATGCTGTCGCCTTTCTTGGTAAAGGAGGTGCCCCAGCCTAGTCATCATTTTGGTACCTCTCTTGTGCACCTTTTCCATTTCCACTATGTCCTTTTTGAGATGTGGCGAGGAGAACTGAACTCAATACCCCAGGTGTGGCCTTACCTTCAGTTTGTACAACAGTATTATAATATTAGCCATTTTATTCTAAATACCTTTTCTAATGATCCCAAGCATGGAATTAGCCTTCTTTACTGCTGCCACACATTGGGTTGACACTTTCATCGAGCTGTCCACATGCACCCCAAGATCTCTCTCCTGATCTGTCACAGACAGCTCAGAACACATTAGCCTATATGTGAAGTTTTTTGCCCCATTACTTTACATTTACTTACATTGAAACGCATCTGCCATTTTGCTGCCCGTTATCACAGTTTGGCGAGTTCCTTCTGGAGCTCTTCACAATCCCTTTCTGGTCTTTACCACTTGGAAAAGTTGAGTGTCGTCCACAAACTTGGCCAGCTTGCTTCTTAGCCCTGCCTCCAGGTCGTTTATGAACAGGTTGAAAAGCACCGGTCCCAGGACAGATCCTTCGGGCACACCACTTTTCACCTCTCTCCATTGACACTCACTCTCTGTTTCCTGGTCCTCAACCATGTGGGAGGTGCCAGGGCAATGCAAAGGCAGAGGCTGTTTTCCCCAAGTTTTCCCTTGCTTACATTCTTCTATCCAATGTTAACTATTCCATTCTATCTTTAGTCTATTTCCAACCTCTTCAACTGCCTAAAACATCACCAACAATTATGAAAGCATGTTCAACATCAGCTATTTTGGCCCTTGGGATTCTTCTTCAAAGTTGGTTATGCTTGCTCAATGAAAATGATTGTAATTTTCATTATTGTCCCACCAATGCTGCACATTGCAACTGCAAAAGCCACAGAAAGACTTTCAGTAAAATCCTAAGATCAATTACTCTGAAATAAGTCCAATTAACCTCAATTGGGCTTAGGGTCTATTAGGATTGCAGCCTCAATGTATCATCAGGCTAACTAGAAGATAGAAAATATTACTCCTTGATAAAACAAAGCACACGAGAACAATTTTTTTAATTCAAGTCTTACCTCAGAGCAAATTGTATTTGATCTCATATAGAGTTGCAAGGAAGCAACATCTTCTCCATTGATCCATTATGTGTTCAGAGATCTGCTTCAGCATTGACCCAAGAATTTCAGGTTTAAAATGGATTCCGGATTTTTGAAGTCATTTGGAAATAAAATGTTTGAAAGTTCAGTGGCAGAGATTCCACTTCTTATTCTGCTCAAGAGATTCATATGAATTTCGGATTAACACTAGTTGCAGTTATACCATGGCGATCATTCGATGACTGTATCATATGCCCCACAGCACTGGCAACAAAAGCGTCTCCTTGTATTACAGTCAAATCTGCTGGAGAACATTATATAGATGTCTAAGATGTTGAAATGAATTAGAGTCCTTCTCTTCCACACAGATCTGGAAACTTGAGTAGACATAAAAATATACCAAGAGAATCTCAAGCCCATAACATAATGATGGATCCAGATGTTGGTTCCACTTCTCAGCTTTGTGCTATTCTGAATCAGTGCTCAGTACAAGTTGTCTAGGGTGCAAATCATATGGATAGTTTCTGCAACCCATTTGGAGAATAACTGCAATCCTATGCATGTCTACTCAGTAGTAAGCTTACTCCCAGGCACCTGGAGAGATGCAAACACTCACTGGGTTTCATTTCCCCTACCCCACAAGCAGTGGAAATTTATACAAAGGGAAAAATATATACAAACTAAGAACATAGGGGAAAGAGTCTGTTCAAAATAGGGCTTTTTATTGCCCACTGTATGAATATGACATGAACATAACTTGCTTTCTGATCAACAGGGTACTGCAAACCACACTCTGAAAACAAAGTTCACCAGGAATGAAGATGCATGCAATAAGAATTCACACAATACTTTTTCATCAAGGTACTAAAAATCAACCTGGGTTCGGGAAGTGTAGCACATGACAGATCTCAGAGAGACTTACGAAACAGTGAGATGTCTAGGAGTCATTCTATAATACTATGGAGAAAAATTGAGCATCAAATGTATTTCCCTAGCTAGTGTCCATAGCGTCAGCTGGATAAACCACAGGGTATCTTTGGGATTGTTTTGAGAGCTCTGCTTGCATGCACTCTTGTCCAAAACCATATTCCCCCCCTCACCCCATATGCTTCTTAAGGAAGAACATTGTGAGAAACCAAGAATCACATGGATAGTTTGAGATCAGGCAGATTCTTAATCTTCCACCTAAATTTGCAATTTCCAGTGCAGTGATTAGGTAATTAAGAATGCCATTTTCTATAAAATACTTTAAAAGTCCAGTCCAAGTTCATCTTCTTTATATTTGATCACAATTTCTCTTCGTTACAGAGATAGAAAACACCTACCTGATTAACTCATTCATCTTTATTAAACTAAACAATGCAACTTTGTGACAGTGAAGTGCTAGAATTGTAGACTATATTTGTTCTCTGAAGTGAGAGTCTTCACAAGTTTTGCTGAAATACATGCTTATTTAATGTTTATAATTGTTTTATTACAAAAAGTTGATTGCAAATTTAGACATGGCAATGGTTCAAACAAAACAGGGGATCTGGTAGGGCCAAATAGTGACATTCTTTCCTCAGGAAAAATTAGTTAAAAACAACATACAGCAAACTTCAATGCTAGAGTTTATTGGCTGCAATCTGAGTATTTGGAAATCATCAGACCCAGTCTTGCAAGTGGACATCTGTTTAGTATTTGAAGCTTACACAGACACTTGTAGAGGTGGTTGTTTCACCTTGGTTCACAATGAAACATTGGTTCACATGATAGTACATTTCATTCAGGGCACAGTTGTTTTGAAGGAGAATTGGTTCCACACTGGGAATTATCTGGTCCAAGCCCATTTACACAACCGATGGGAATAAAGTGCAGCACTGGTAATGCAATCAGTGTCAGAGTCAGGCTTGAAGAGCACAAGGAAAAAAACAAAAACATCCTGCATTCCTCTTAAGGTGGTGCCAGTTTTTCACCAAATCAATGAGATAGAAAGCTTTGGCTTCTCACAGGGCAAGATTGACCTTACAATAAATCTAAGAGGCGAGATCCTCAACATACCACAGGAGTGCATGTTCTTTCTCTCCCTCCCTCCCCATCATTCACTCATAGCCCAATCCTATCAAAGCTTACTCTCAAGATCCAACAGTGAAAGTCCCAGATCGAAGGTGTAAAAGCCACCCTGCCATTTAGTGGGCCACTGCTACCAGGAAAAACAGCCAGAGGTGGTACGCAGGTGACAGAGGCCAGCTGAACCCCCTCTGTCCCCATTGTGACTGGTAAGTTGGTGATAGCGGTGGTTTGCAGAAAAACTGTGGTGGCAAGTATGCATGCTGAGATCCTATTTCTGACTTGGAAGCTCTGGCATAGGTCTAAGGAGAACCACTAGAGACCAGGAAGCCTACAGAGAGGTATGTAAAAATATTTTTAACTCTCCTGGGCCATGTGGTTTCCCCCCCCCCAATATTGATGGAGCAACACATGCTCCATCAATGAACTGGCAGGAGATAGGACTGGGCCCTTACTGACTGCCACCCACTCACCCACACTTCTAAGATTGGCAAAAACAGAGATTAAATTTATTTAAAAGTGTTTTTTTTCCATCTGATTCAGATTTAGAGCTGACTTTTTTCAAGGAGCTATATAACCTTATCATAACCAAAGTGCAGTTTTATTTATAAGAATATCATTGCTAAAAACGATTGCAGTCAGAAGACTTTTAATGACCTCTGGAGTTTATTTTTTTTAATGGAGAAACCCAATAAGTGATTATAGCAAAACAATAAAAGCCGAGAAAAATTGAATTACCTATACAACAACCATAGCTACCTCAGCAAAGCACATATAACACATTTGGTTCAGAGATGGAACACACTTGCTTCTGACGATGA
This sequence comes from Tiliqua scincoides, assembly GCF_035046505.1. Classification (NCBI taxonomy): domain Eukaryota; kingdom Metazoa; phylum Chordata; class Lepidosauria; order Squamata; family Scincidae; genus Tiliqua; species Tiliqua scincoides. Next base: position 7,375,166 of record NC_089821.1, on the reverse strand, counting down.
TCTATAACAAAAGAAGTCTCATGTGTTAGTGACATTAAAAAAGTGACATCCTAACTCTGTGGAGGGATAGTTTCAGTGATTATAATTTCAGAACATTAATTTCGTTTAGACATCAATATTGTCCAAACAATATTGATTAATAATAATAGCAATATTAATATTGTCTCTTTGGAAAACTTTACTGAGCAAACCACTGAAATGAATGGAAGTTGTTCAAGAAAACCAATGTGCTCTTGCAGCTTCCCTTCATTTTAGTAGGATATGCACAGGTAAACTTTTTACAGATTACGTTCTGTGCCAGTTAATTTTCAGAGGTGTGGAGGGTAAGTATTTGTATAATATCAGTGGGCTCTTAGCAGTTCCCATTCATTTCATTGAGGCTTATGAAGGAAAAGGATTGCATCCTCTGAAAGTATTTTCTTCACCCAGATAAATTTTCAGAGGTACGCATGCAAGCGCAAGGATATGGCTTTATTAAATTCTTCGTGTTCTTGTCAGCATAATCATTCATGTATGAGTTGGAATTGTCTTTCTAATGGAAAAAAGGACAACATAGTAAATTTTTCTAATTCTCATTTTTTATATATACAGACATTCTCTTACGTACAATTTAGATCTTAACTCACTTCTACCCTTGTAGATAAATCCATTTATATTGAAACAATCGACTTAGAAGGGGCAATTGCTGAACAGCATGTTGACAAATATCCCATGCTGTTCAACTGAAATAACAATGTACAAAAAGAACTAAAGCATTTGACGGTTTATTCTCAGCATTCTTGTTACAACATGAACAGGGACAAATATTTGAAATATAATATTAAACCGATATACCAATTGTAACAATAAGTTACTTTTTGTCTTTTAACATAAGACAAAGTTACTATGGTTTAAGGGTGCTTCACTACGTAGCTCTCAAAAACAGTTTGCTAGATAATATGCAGGTAGCATTGAGCCAAGGGCAGAATGTTCAACAAAAAGTACATTGAAATGCATTGGTTCCTTTTTGTTTTTTTGCTTGCAGGATTTTTATCCTGCCTTTCTCCCACGCTGAAGGGGATTTGCTATGTGAGGCCTCAATAAGTAGAAGCAACTAAATTTCGGGATGGCCTGAAAGGTTTTATGGGTGGTGCGTATCGCTATATGTTGTGTTCTCAGGAACATAGAACTTTCCTTTGCATCTTGGCTGGGATACAAGTCCATTTCAGGTGAAGCAACAATCACAATTTGAATTCCAGTCTTCCAATTATGTAAGTCCATTCAGGCAATTTGTGACCTGGTGGTCCTATGTGGGCTCAAAACTCTTGTGCAATTCTTGTGCATTCTACAGGTAATTATACACCCGATTCCATTTTTTTTTTAAGAATTCTAGGCTTCATAATTTCATTGATGTTTAAAAATGTGACAAACTTATTTTCTTCTTGTGTTCTTTAGAGTTGAACAAGTTGCCCATCCTTTCCAGAACTACTAGGCTAGCCGATGATGGACTAGGTTGTACCACTAAATTCTATGCACTATATAAGGTGCTCATATTTCCTTACTTACATTTTTTATTTCATGTTTCATGCATCTGAATCAGAAGCATCAGAATCTGCAAACTACTCAACTTAAGAGTTTGATTTATACGAAGCACGCTTAGGATTATAGCAGGGGTTCCCAAAGTCTGGTTGTGATGCCTTAGTGTCATGGCACACTCACAGGTGTGCCACAGGGTTTTGCCAGTGGCCCCTGCTACCTGTTCCCCTGGACACTGCCACCTTGAAATCAAAAGATCTTGGCACTGCCAGGGTTTTGCAAGATCCAAGATGGTGGCACTTGGCTGAGCTGGGAAGAGGTTGCAGGGGCTTCATGATGCAGGTAAGTTTGGGAACCACTGGATTACAAGTACAGAGAGAAATCTCTCAGAACTATAGCATTTCAGATTGATTCCACTACTGAGCACTACTGAAGACTGCCCAAACTTCCATGAGCTGGTTATAAGTGCCACTATGCAATCTTCACAAATTCATCTTTAAGCCGTTTCTGCCCAATGTTGCATAAATGCAACAGGGATCAAACGTGTGCATCTGTGGGCTGGGTAGAAAAGGGTTGATTGATGCCACAGAACTGTGCTGTCTGATTTAATGAGAAGTAAAATTTGTTGCCCTATCCTGAAGAAAAAAAATGGGTGAGGGGCATGACAAGCAGAGTTCCAAGGAGTGCAAAAAAGAAAGTTGGTCGCATTTTCTGCTGTTCTAACGTAAGAACATAAGAAGAGCCCCGCTGGATCAGGTAATAGGTCCATCTAGTCCAGCTCCCTGTATCTCACAGTGGCCCACCAAATGCCCCAGGGAGCACACAGATACAATCTGTGTCATCTTGTGTTCTGTGTGCCATTTTGCAAGTGCATGCAGAGGGCATTGCACAGTTATCGAGTACTGACAATTTTGTGCGTTAACTTGTGCAAGATGTCACACAGTGTGTCACGTGTAGCACAAGCACAAAGTCAAATTTAATTTGGATTTCTTTGTACTACCAATTCCACATGCACAAGGCCCCTTATGCAAGTGTAAGGATAACTTAAGTTACAATCCAATGTATTCTTGAGTACAGTAGGGGGTTCTGCTTGGAAAAATAGGACTTAAATGGGCTTCTGTAACCTTTTTCAAATATTTATTTATTTAGTTCAGAGAGCAGGAAAAAGCAGCCTTGCAAACAACGACGGAGTGTTTTACAGTTTCTCACACACCTATCCCTATGTATCATTAGATGGTTTGGAATGATTCACGCTCTGTTCTGATGTTTCAGAATTTCATTTTCAGAGGACAGGAAAATCTAACATACAGGCTGGAATTCGGAACACACAACTTTAACTTGGAAGCAATAAAATCATTATGTTTTGCTGGCTGCCGTGATGTAAGTTGCTGATGAAACAGGCCTGGCAGAATATATTTATTTCAGAAATGCTCTCTGCAATTATGAAAATTTGTTAGTTCATTAAAGTCAGTGTTCAAGTGGAAGGATGCTCCTCTGAGATATTTTTCCTGATTTTGTGTCTCTTATTTTTCAACACCTTCGATGTACAACAAAAGGTATTTTGAACCCTTAATGTGCTTCTGAAGGCTACTTATATGTGCATTTGTGAATAGTTTTAGCGTTTCTAAATTTCCTACACTTGAAGCATGGAGCAGACAGTATTACCCTTTCTTTTGTTGATTATCACAATGCTCATCAGTTAAGCAGACATCTGAGTTGACACTGCTGCCCTGCACAAAAGGCCTACAGCTCTGTGCATATTTTAGTGTGAACGATTATATATGCATTCATTTCAAAGTCACATGATGACTTAACTCCTAACAAAGGGAAAGTACAGATTGCGTGTACTATAGCACATATGTTGGACATCATGTGCAAACCATGTGTCCATACAATTAATCACGCATACACTGTGCACTGACGGCAGATACACTGAATGTAATGTGTGAACAGGACTAAAGGTGGCAACAGGAACGGGCAAAAATGGACATTGTAATTCTTTCCAATCCATAGTTTAAAATGGTCAAGATGTCCACTTATTTCATACCACCAAAATTCAGTTTTCCTTGGAGGTGGGAGATGATAGAATCTGGTATGAGAGACTTGCACCAGATACTGTCCCCTCTGGAGACAGCTGACATGCACTTTTGTCTACTTAAATTTGCTCCAGTTAAAGAGTTGGTGCAGGCTGGAGAAATCCATTGGTGGTTGAGGAGCTTACCAAGAGGTATTGGAAAATATTTTTCCTTTTCCCTCCCAAGTCTTCTGATCAGCCCCACCCCGCCACAGCATGCAAAACAGACTTTTCTGGCAAGGTTGCATGATGTGGCAGTGAAAAGAGTAGGACTGGGCTATTCATGAACTATAAACATGCAGAAATACTAACATCCCAGTTCAATCTTTTTCACCACCACCCCACTGATGCAGCCATGCTTAAATCGATACCATTGCATCCTGCAAGGGGACAGTCATGGAGGTCTGAGATTTGTTGGCTAAACCACAGTGCAGAGGGGTCTGCTTGGAGCTGTGAAATTGCTGAGGCAGGTCCACATGGATCTGTGCTGCAGGATCAGGTCCTGGAAGAAGGCTAGGTTTTGGTAGCTGTAGGTACCTTAGACTAGCAGAATGTATGTCCAGCCAGCGTACAGCCCCAATATAATTGGGCCATAAGAATCTTCAAGTACAGATTCCAGAGTGTAGCCCCGTTGTCAATAGGCTCACGCACTTTCAAAAGGACCACTGCACTCATACAAGGAGTCCTTCAATGGATAGAAGGGGTTCTCATGCAAGGGCAATGATCCTTCCATATGTGGAAGGAGCTTTCAGTGATGGAGCCATTGTTCATACCAACATATTCTTACACACACACAGTAAGCAAGGTGATAGCTGTATGATCATTGCACAGCGGGTTTCCGACAGCAGAACTGCTGTTGTAAAATGGGTTCCTGCAGCATACCATTTTAGTAGTGTTCCTGCAAACAGTGGCAGCGCAGGAGGACTGCTGTGGAACCCAGCAAGGTAAGTCTGATGGCAGTGGGGACAGGTGGAAAGGGGAGATGGCAGAACAGAGAGGAGACAGGGGCAGGGAGGGGGGAGACAGAAGCCGGGAAAGGGGTATCCTCCTTCCTGGCCTCAATCAACTTTACTGGGTGCACTCGGATGTAGGACACCAAAGTAGCTGGTGAAGATCTGAGTAGACCCATGCAGAAAGCGGAGGCTCACCTCCCAGCAAGGGAACGAATGGTTCCTTACATGGAGGAAACGTCTGGGGCCTGAAACTCCTTGGTGGAATACAGCGTGTGGCCCGTTGTCGTGGTGGCATTGGTTCAGGGGGAAATTGTTAGGATTGGGCTATTTTGCCTGTAAATGGAAAGCAAGAGGGTTTCACATCTATCAGATAACCAAATGGGCCTGGATTAATCCATAGCCATAAACACATTCACTGCCCGTTCCTATCTTTTCCCCCTCCCACAGGTGCAGCTGCGCCAAAAATGAGCATGCTGTATCCGGAGGTGGATGTCAGATTGGGAAGCTTCGGTAAGGAAAGAGGATTTAAATCCCTCACCCTTATGTAAGCCTCCTGGTCCGCAGTGGGTCTCCTCAGACTTGCACTAGTGATTTCGGTAGCGCAAGTCAGAGGAAAGGAGGTGGGGAGGCTGCAAAAAAAGGAAATAGGATCCAGTGCATGCCACCTCTCTCACAGCCTCCCCACTCCCATTATGCCCCCTCCCCACCCAGTTTCCCCCCCTCCAACCTTTGCAATTAGCTTACCTGCCTTGGTGGGCCTCTGCAGGTCTGGCAACACACAAGCTCTCTGGCAGTGCAGTCCCAGAAAGCGGTTTATGATTGCTTTTCAGTGGCCACCATCAGTGGAAAGTACATTCCACTGGTGGCTGAATCCCACAGGATTGGGCTGTCAGTTACTCAGGTTTACTAACTAAAATTCATTATGGCCATGGTTCTTGCTATGTATTGAGTTGCAATATTCTACTTTTCAATTATCTTGACATTAATGATCACAGAAGACACTTCCAACCATGGCTTGAAGCTTTGTGTGCACAGCAACTTCAATGCTCTCCGTTTGAAAGAAAACCCTCCATATTCCCATGGTGTTATAGCCAAAAGTTCCCTTCCTCTCCCAGAAGCTTTACCTGGAGGAAGACTCCTGCCTTGACAGAGGGGAATCCCTGAATACAACTCATAGTGATTTCCCTCCTGTATGCCTAGTATTTGCTTGCATGAAACAGAGAAGTGGGGAACACCTGAATGAGAAGTTTTATGGTGTGGCCTTTGCAAGTTTGACTGTATATGGAGTGATACAGAATATTACTTTGGCATTTCTGTCCTAAGCAATTTTAACTCCTACTTAGGGTAAAAATGATTTTTTTTTTTTAAAAAGGGGGGAAATCCTATTTTCATATCTTTAGCAACTCACATAAATGTGCATTAAATGATATAGAATTTAATTAGATTTTACCATTTTCTTACTTCTGTATTATTGAATATTGACACAAATTTTTCATTAGAATTAAGTCTGAAGGCAAAGCTCTTAAAAGTAGCTGCTGTATTATAAGAATGTTCTTGTCCAATGAGCTATGTTATCAACATGTATGGGATACGATCTCCAGATAATCACATCCCCAGTGGGAAGTTCCTGTGACATGCATGAACTCGAGAATTGCTTTCTAGGAGGAAGCACTTTCCTCGAGAGACTGTAAAGATAACAATAAAATACTGACTTGTATGTTTCATTACATCTATTCATCTTTCTACGGCTAGGGCTTGCTCAACTAGAATTGCTGCCATATGACTACTTAACACGCTTTTCCTGTGCAAACAAAAAAGAGAAGTTAATACAAGCAACATCCGTATTAAAGATTATTTTAATATGTAGGTTCATACAAATGATCACTGCTTAAAAGTGCCACACAGGCCCGCCACCATCAGTTACACACTTAAATTTCCCTTCCCAAGCAAATGGCAAATATTAATATTAGTCGCATTACATAACACAGACATGGTTTAAAATTGCAGTGCTTCAACATTGCATGTTAAAGATTTAATTCATTAGGATCATACTAATATGATATAGAAAAATAGCAAGACTCCTTTATATTAATCATTTACTACAAATAGGCTTTATATTGCACAATGCCCTCTTGACACGGAGTATAATTTTCATTTACAGTACTTCCTTTGTTTTGGGTGGTATGTTCCCTTTGAGTAACTGATCATTGGGGAGAAACACTCAAACAATTATTCCTAATCACCATGTTTCAGCAAGGGGTAGAACATTAGCCAAGACATTCTATATGGGAGATCACATTTTCCTATCGCTCTTGTGATCAGTCAGTGTACCAGATTACTTCGTCATTTGGTGCTCCAAAGCAATCATCCCTCAATTGCAATATGGAAAAGTGATACATCATTTTATTCATTCAACAAATATGAAAATCCACCAGATTTCACTATTCATTTTTATAAGAAGGGAACCATGACCCTCAACTCCATTCTAAAGAACATGTAGGCTATTGCTTACTCATGCTTACCTGTTCATTAGAATGATGCACATTGCAAGGCGACAGAATGTGCACATCAAATCTGCTTCCTTTATGTAAAAGAATGGGAAGTGAGTCATCTTGAATTGACACTCACCCTACACACACTGGCACACTTGCTGGACTAAGGTGAATGCAAGTTCCCTCCATAAAACAGAAAAAGTGAAAACAGGTGTTAGCTATTCTGTATATTACAAATTCAATATCATTTAAATAAAAAATAAACATGTTCATATTTATAAAACAGATACAAATAGGCTTTTTCATCAGAGCTCTGGCTCAAAATAGATTGCTATATATCCTTTGGACCCCAATTTGAATTCAAGTGTCTATGCTTTCACATGATCATCATCTAGAGATCTTTAATGCATGTAATTGTAACAACTGCCTTAATAATATGGTACAAATCCATTTTTTAAATGAATATTGCATATAGCTAGATACCTTTTTCTAAATATTCATGTAACATATTTTCCACCTCAAACACAGCTCATGGCAATGAATTTTTCTAAAGAATAGGCCATACTCTAGTACTGTATAGATCTTGTGTTTATAGAACTTTTAAATATCATGAACCCTGAATAGACTGACTAGGCTGTGTGTTCTGCTGAAAATCTAAAAATGCAGGATCATACTTACCGGTTGTGTAAATGACACTGACATACAACTGCAGCTAACTATGTGCATTAATGCTCATGAGAAAAGAATTAGATACAAAAAGGGGAACCCTTTAGATAATTAAGACTTAACTCATTTTTTTCATCCTAATGAAGACTTCAATTTAACAAAACATGCAGTATTTTTACAAGTATGGGACTCTGTGCATCATGTACGTATAGATTAAGATTGTTTTTGCCCATTTGAAGAACCACCAGT